>NW_020620825.1:17637023-17733347 GCF_003573695.1 Papaver somniferum | reverse complement strand
AGGTGCGGTTGGCTTGGCATGGTGGGGCCAAGGGTTTGGCATGCCATTGGAGCATGGTTCGGCTAGCATGGTTGGGGACAAGGCAAGGTGCGGTTGGCTTGGCATGGTGGGGCCAAGGGTTTGGCATGCCATTGGCGCATCTAGCATGGTTGGGGCCAAGGCAAGGTGTGGTTGGCTTGGCATGGTGAGGCCAAGGGTTTGGCATTCCATTGGCGCATGGTGTGGCTAGCATGGTTGGCATGCCTTGGCGTGGAGATGTGGCTGGCATGGTTGGCATGCCTTGGCGCGGAGATGTGGCTGGCATGGTTTTTCATTGGCACAGTGGTGCGGCTGGCATGGTTGGCATGCCTTGGCGTTGATATGTGGCTGGCATGGTTGGCATGCCTTGGCGCGGAGACGTGGCTGGCATGGTTTGCCATTGGCACAGTGGTTCGGCTGGCATGGTTGGAATGCCTTGGCGCGGTAGCATGAGAATTAGGGTTTGGCATAGATGATGTCAGTCGATGTTAAAGGTTCTGCCATGGAACATGACCCATGTAAAAAAAAAAAGGTACCCCGGTAATTCTTTCGTAGGCATGCTGATTGATTCAATAAATGTGCTAATGGCCATAGAGACGTCATATGTCATTCTCTTCATATGGATTTCCTCTACAACATATCCAAATTTAATAGCAATTAGATAAACGACCAAAAATATGTGGCTGAAACCTTGGACTACATGACAGTTGAAAATTTTCTGAAAACATCCTAGAAGTTTACTGTTTCGTCAATTTCGGCCCTTAAACGTACTCAAAATCCGAAAAGCTTCTGTACTAAAGCTTGGAAATTTTCTGAGGATGAAGAAACATGGGTGGATCACAAAAATCCGGCATCGGACGAAGACTCTACAACAAATTCAATGAAGACTTAACTACTGAATTTTTTGATGACGAATTATGACAAAATTCTTCATTCATCCACATTTGAATAAGGATATACACCATCTATGCAAAGCCTAACTTCATATTCAGCCGATAGTCTAACTTGATGAAGTCGGTGGTGCTTCTGATGATGAGATATGAGCTTTTCATCTTCAGCTATTTTCTTCTATGATATTTCATCACATCCCCGCTTTCTCTCCGCATCTTCTAATACCAAGAAAGCATATATCTTAGCATGAACGACTACCAGATGATCGAGATACATACAAAGTATCATCTTTCCAGCGTCTTTGAAAGGTTGATTCACCTCGGCATGAATATCTGCAGAGGTTCTCATCTTTGACTTGATATTTCTGGAACATTCCCTGGAAGAGCCAGAAGGGTGGTTGTAACTGGAGGTCACCATTATCTAAGGCGAAATACATGGAGTCGTGAATATACCAATAACAAACACGCAACAAAAATGGTAACAATCCAACTCTTACTTGTTTACAATTTCACTAACAATAGTGAACTTAGCACAAAATTTTCAAAAGACTTGCTCGTTTCTTCAAACTTGCAAAGACGAGCAAAGTCCATTATTCAAAAAATCATAAATTGATTTTCATAAAACCGTGAACAACCCGCGTAAATTTTACTGTGTTAACATTCACTGATTTTTCAAAAATTGGACAGACGTCTATTCTACAATCGTGAAAACTCACATACAGACATTATTCCACCATGTATAATTGTCTACTTTCAACAGTTGTTCAAAATCAAAACATTGATTTTATAAAAAATATATTTTAACGTGAAACTCACGTAAATTTGGAAAAAAATATATTTTTTCTCCCTAACGCGAGCATCTGTCTTTGAAATGAGAGTATACTTTCAAAAATATGTGAACGCTCACATATCGAAAATAAAAAAATTCATAAAAGCTCATAGACAAATTTTTTATTACTAACAGATGCACGTCTATTCAAAAAAAAAATCCCTCACATGCAAGGATGCTAGGGATGATTACTCATTTATTAAACTAACTAACGAACATTCGTTCCCAAAATAAGGATTTCTTTTTTTGGGCTCGACCCCGTAAACGCTAAACCGACCAAAACTGGACGTCCGACCGTCCAAATCAGCAGTGCCTCGTCTCTCTGTACTCGTGAGATGACACTTTATCATGATGACAGGTTCCTTATCTGGGCATTTGCTCGTACATGACATCATTGGAGCAAATTGGGGATTCTGAAAATGCCTTTGTACGACTAAGCCTGACTGCTTATCTCCTCCACTGGAAAATCACCATCCAGTGCTTACTGCGGAACATGACCGTCCCCCACTAAGCAGGGGACTTAATGATGATGGTGGATTTTCAACAAAGGTCAAAATCGTAAAATCAATATACTGCATGTTTCTTACCCAGCTTCAGGAACTCATGTGATGATTCATATTTACGATCTGTGAACCGTTTCACGATCTCTGACCGAGTGATCGTTCCTCTCAGAGCCATGATGAACATGTTTCTCGAAAGGCCTCCCCGTCTGACTGTTCGATGCTGCACATTTCATCATGACCTCTATGTAGAATCAAATGTTTGGGCGGTTCTCTAGAAATAATTGTTTTTTAGAGGGCTTAACGCCTTCAGGAGGTCGGCGATACTCGTTGTTCCTTGACAACATAGAGAGACCCACCTCTATGTAGAATAATGATTGAGTGGTTCCCTAAACATAATTGTTTGTTAGAGGGCTTAACGCCTTCAGGACGTCGGCGATACTCTTTGTTCCCTGACTATGTAGAGAGACCATGTATATATTCAGGCGGCTCTCTAGACATAATTGTTTGCTGGAGGGCTAAACGCCTTCAGGACATCGACGATGCACGTTGTTTCCTGACTATGTACTCTTCAGAACGAATATGATGCTTCAACTATCTGATATCTCTTCTGCAATAGAATAATTCTACTGTGACATTCACCGACTGAATTCTTAGAAAATAATTTATTTCATCTCACTACTCCGTTCCATGGCTATCCCCAGCTGATTCCATGGATTAGTAATAGATATCCATTTTATCTCATTACTCTATTCCCTGAATCCCCCACCTGGATTCATGGATTAGTAATAGATACTCAATTCATTTTTATTACTCCGTTTCATGAATCATTCTCCATGGAATTTCATGAATTAGTAATAATTACTCAACAATCAGGCATCTGGACTATCACCGAGTAAGTCCCAAGAAAATGGTGCAAGTGTACTCAACGATGATGCACGAACGAGCACCGAAATGCGCGAACAAGCATTTAAAAGTATGGACAAACGAGGAATCCTACACAAAATAGGAGAGAAAAAAATAATAATAAAAAAAATATAAAATAGACGTTTAGGGACCGGGCCCACCGGCCGGCCTGTCATGCCGCTGTGGATGGTCCTCCACGCCTCTTCCTTATTTTTCTTGTTTTATTATTTTCATGATCTCATGAAGACTCCTTCATCCGAGCAATTTTCCTTCTTTGAGCAAAAATCACGGTTTCTTCATTTCCTTATACGATTAAAAATAATAAAATATGGGAAAGTATCACGGGACGGGCTACCTAGTCATGGCCGGTCCCGCACTTTACAATCCCTTGTTTTCATAATTATTATTTCCCTTATCTCATGAAATTCCTCCGTTTGAGCAAAAACCCTGGTTTTTCCATATTTTCTCAAATATTGCTCAAACCATGTAAAAGTCAAATGGTCACATGACCGACCAGGCTACTCACGAAAAATATTATTATTTTAATATTCTCAAAATATTGATCAAATGGGCAAAGTTTTACTTGCTCATTCGAGCAAAATCAATAATTTCGGTTAAAGATCGAACTCTTCTGAAAATCCAAAATATTGCTCAAACGCACACCAGAAAATACCAAAACTCTGAGGACTGAGACACGAATATTATGGTGACACGGGCATGCTTCCTTGACCGATCAAGGCCGACCCTAAGGATTGCAAGTTGCCGGTCCCACACATCTTCATGATTTTGACCTAATTTGCTCAAATGCTCATATTGTGTCCAAACTCTTTCCAACCAACTTGGAATTTTCTCAAACGACCAGACCACCAAGGGACGGTCTCATGCCCTCTTGGTAGGTCCCTCACTTCTACATAATTAAGTTTTATCACCTAACGCTCGCACGAGCATTATTCTAATAAATGATCAACACCAACATTTGATCATTCTTGAAAATGCGGGGGTCTAACAACCACACCCAACAATTCGTTTGGCAATCTGAGAGGACTTACTCCAATACACTTTCTAGAAAATCAACTAGACAGTCAGAATCAATCTAGAATAAAGTATATCAAAGAGTTTAATATCTCTAACTCTTAATTCAATCCGCAATCATCAAATATAAATCTGCGAGCCCGATTGAATATAAAAGGAGTTTCTTGAACGGTACCAAAGACCAATGTTCAAGTGTTAATCAATGTAAATCAACAACCAAAGGTTGGATATTCTAATTTATTGATCTTAACGCACAACCTGTGATATTTCAATTATATAACAAAATATAATGCGGAAAAGAAATGAAACAGACGCCAGAATTTTGTTAACGACGAAACCGCAAATGCAGAAAAACCTCGGGACCTAGTACAGTTTGAGCACCACACTGTACTAAGCCAATACAGATACTAGCCTACTACCAATTAACTTCAGACTGGACTGTAGTTGAACCCTAATCAATCTCACATTGATTCAAGGTAAAGATGCGCTCCTTAGTCTCTTATCCCAGCAGGATACTATGCACTTGATTCCCTTAGCTGATCTCACCCACAAATAAGATTTGCTACGACCCAAAGTCGAAGACTTGATAGACAAATCTGTCTCACATAGAAAAGTTCATAGGATTGAATAAATCTGTCTCCCACAGAAATACCCAAGATTTTTTGTTCCGTCTTTTAATAAATCAAGGTGAACATGAACCAATTGATAAGCCAGACTTATATTCCCAAAGAAGAGCCTAATATTATCAATCACCTCAAAATAAACTTAATCGACTAGCGAAACAAGTTATTGTGGAATCACAAACGATGAGACGAAGTTTGTTTGTGATTACTTTTCTATCTTTCCTATCGGAGATATAAAATCTCGAGACAATTATTCCAATTGCACTCAACACGATAGAAACAACAAGATCAAATCACGCAACGACAAAGACAATAGTTGGGTCTGGCTTCACAATTCTAATGAAGTATTCAAGTCGTTAACCTACAGGGTCTCGAGAAGAAACGTAAGGTTAAAGGATAATCGAATCTAGTTATGCAACTAGTAACACACATGAGGTGTGGGGATTAGTCTTCCAAGTTGCTAGAGTTCCCATTTATATAGTTTTCAAATCATTGGTAACAAAGCATTCAATCTAAGTTACCTTGGTAACAAAGCATTCAATAATCATCGTTAGATGAAAACCAAGCTAATATTTTTCAACCATTAGATCGAACTTATCTTGTTACACACAAATGAATTGTACCCTCATTTAGGTTTATGTAACCGTACCCAAACGTGTACACCAAGTTGGTTCACAAATAGTTAACCGAGGTTAGCCATATGATTACTCTCATATCAACCTTATTCATCTTAACCATAACTAGTTCAAGTGACTCAAATGAAACTAGTTAAAGAGTTGGTCAATTGTTTAGAGAACACAATTGTTTGAGTCACTTGAATAAATCATGGACATTATAGCCACGGTTTGCAAAGATTGCATTCCTTAGGATTTAAATGTTTAAGTCCATGAACTGACCGATTTGACAAAGTAACCAGCTTAAGTATGCGTACTTAAGCAACCGGATTTGAGTTTGTTAAGTTTCCAAACTCAGCAGAAATTTTCAGTTCAAAAAATTCTGCCGGTATGTGTACGGGTACGCATACTTAAGGTGACTAGTTAAGAGTTTGCCAAAACCAAACTCAGAAGAAATTTTTGGTTTGAAAACTTCCGCCAGTATGCGTACGGGTACACATACTTAACCTGTCTCCTTCACCAATTTCGTACACACACATATGCATACTCTTGGCTCCCGGTTTATGGATTTATACACTAATGTGCGAACACACTATATATGCTTATATACAAAGATGATTACATTATCAACTCTTTATTTCAATCATTGAAACATTCTTCTATAATGACAATAGTCGTTTTCACACACTATTAGCATCAAAGCAATTTTCAAGATATTGAAATAATCATTATCGAAACATTCCTAGCCTACATCAAATGATTGTATCACACAAACCATGTAAGATGTTACTCGACAATTTTCTCATGATATAAGATGAACTTGGTCGAAGCGAAAGCTTACCAACATATATTTCGAGAAATATGTAAGCGAGATATACTCAGCTCGAAATCTCAAATGTGTATAGAGAAAACTATATCATAACACGACTTATGTCTCAATATAGGAGATAGTAGAAATAGACTTTCCAAGTGATATATGAGTTAATATCTCCACATACCTTTTGTCGAAGAAGTTCCACAAGCTCCCCTTAGTAGTTATTCGTCTTCAAGAGATGAACTTCGAGAGATCTAAGCTCAACTACACTATCTATGTACTAGTCCGAGACATATATAAATAGGCTACAAATCAAGACTTATAGTTTTGATCACTAACATTGACAAACATGCTTGAGATAGCAATGCTCTAACAATTCTTTCACCAACCGGTCAACTAAAGGCTCTGGTGCATGCTCACTCGAGCACTTGGGAAACACATAGTTTTCCATTATCCCCCGTGGTCGGTCCCTCCTTCACTCAGTGATCTATTTTCAGTAATTCATCAATTGACGAACAATTTATCAAAATTAGGGTTTCGAACAAACGCTCCACAAATTATAATTTTGAGAAAGTTCAAATACTAATAATTTTATGTTAATCCAGTAATCAACGTCCATATTAATTATATAATATCCGGTCCATCTACCAATATTTTAATTAATATTTTATTTGGTCACGCTACCAATAATTCATCTAATGAGAAATATTCGCTCAGATGAGCAATATTTGCTCAATTCGTCAATATTGGTTCAACTATCAATATCCAACAATTCATCATACGAGAAATGTTTGCTGAGTTCATTAATATTCATCATGTTGATCCAATTATCAACATTTATTTAAGAATTATACGTCTCAACAGACAAGTTCAATCCATGAAACACTGAGCATTTGTCAATCATGCTCAATTCAACAAAACTTAGACTCACTGTCTAATTAAGTCAATAACTGACTAGTTAAATACACGTCTGCTTTGCAGACTCCACGTTCGTGAGATATCAATCACGTCACATGGGGGATATCAATTAAGGTTTTGGTCTGGCGGCCTACACCACCTGTGTTCATCCACAATGAGAAAAGTGAGTAATCCGTGCAAGCGATTGAGGGAGTTAGCAAAGTAGTGGGTGGACGATCAATCAAGTCTCCACACGATATGGAACTGATTTTATCACGATCTCCCACTTCCCCACTCTTTCACTAAAGAAACCATCATACTTAATAGGATCAATGTGTTTGCTATTCTGACAATATAAATAAGTTCTGAATCGATGACTGAAAACAACATTCGTCTACACAACAATTCTCTCGATCGAAACGTACTTACAGAACTCCACAGTTCACATACTTGTATAAACCTTCAACACATCCACAATCCTTGATCATCATTGATCCCACAATTCTCAGCTTCCCTCCTACAGATCAACCCATCTCCCTCTTTGTGACCGAATTGACTCTGGAACGTCCATTGACTTGGTTTAGTCCGGAATCTTACAGATTGATCTCTTGAACTCAAAGCACTCCCGTGCATTGCATCTGTGTGAGGTTAGGAAGTTTGCTCGGTTGAGGAGTCTCATCCGAACCGTCGTCTCTTCACTTTCCTAAAAACCAGCAAATCGTTTTCCCCATCTACAAGGTCAAAAGATTTTCATGTGAAAATCGCCCGGTAACATCTTACATGATTTGAGATAGTCATTTGATGTAGACTCGGAATGTTTCGTACTGATCATTTGATCACTTGAAAATTGCTTTGAAGCTAATAGTTTGTGTGAGACAACTATTCACGTCTTCTAAGAATTTTTCAATGATAAAAATGGGAGTACAGAAAAACTAATCATTGATTGGATATAGCACAGTATGCATACTTGTATGCTAACTGTTGCAAGTGGATTCCAAGTCCGGTAATTTAGTACGCATACACGTATGCATACTGATTTCAACTGAGTTCGGTCGTGAACGACAGTATGCGTACCCGTTTGGTTACTGGCGAACAAGACCAAGTCCGGGAACTTAGGTACGCGTACCCGTTTTCATACTTGAGTGGGTTAAGTTATAAAATCGGTTTACTCATGAACAAATATATTTATATAATAAGGAATGCAATCTTTGCAAACCGTGGTGATATGTTCATGAATTGATTCGAGTGAATCAAAACCAATTTTTCTTCAATTGTGTCTTGTATACTTCTATAAGGAAATAAACAATTGAAAAACTTTATAACTAGTTTCGTTTGAGTCATTTTAACTAGTTGTGATTAAGATGAAGAAGGTTGATATGAAAGTGTTCAGATGGCTAACTTCGGTTAACTATTGTTAATCCAACTAAGTGTGTACGTTTTGGTACGGTTACCCATATCTATTAGAGCATAGCTGGGTTGAACCCACTAAGCGTTGGTATGTCAAGTTTGGTTGTCATATTTTAGTGAGCCAAAACTCATTTAAAGAGTCGCTTGATTATGCACTAGAGTCAACTTCCTATTGGTTAGCTTGAAAGTATTAGGATATGAGACATTACAAGTATTGCGAAGACTTGAAAAAGTGAAGAAGTAAGGAGCTACAACAACAACATCATCCTTCCACTTGAGGTTAGTGTTATTTGACTTGAAATGTTTCATTCCCTAACATATCTTTTAAGTCGTGCATATTGAAAACATAACTGCGAAGAATGAATGATTATACTCTAGTTAGACATAATATTAAGGAATACAATACGAGTTTTATTGCTTAACCATTAAACTATGTATGTAAGACATCGACATAATTGTTTGAATGCTATTGTGATTATGTATGAGTATAAGGTGAGATTTTATCCTAGGAAACAATGTTTTACATTTGTTTTAAGGAAGTAAGTTCATGAACTTGTTTTATGAATCGAAAGGGAAATCGCCAGGTATTATTGGTATTGTATTCATTGCATATCTTTCGAACAACCAATATGTGTGATTAGTATAACCTCTCATGACTTATTTATGTTCTTGGTAAAATTATTCACAAATGCCTGACTTTTGTATTGGTATGACTTTTATTAGTGAAACCCGATCTTAAGTAATCACCTGAGATGGTATGATCGATTTAGTGTTATTGGTATGACCGACTTTGGATAAATAGGAACTGATCCTAGTAAGAGGTGCAACCAATCACAAAGGGGAATCGATCCTTGTATGAGGTGCAACAAGTTTTTAGCAAAAAGGAGAACCGATCCTATGGACATGTGCAACATGTTTTTAGGCAAAGGGGAACCGATCCTATGGACATGTGCATCAAATACAAGTAGTTACCATAAGTATGTGGGGAACCGATCCTAGTACCTAGTCAACCGAATTTTTGTAAAGCTAGTATGACTGTGCATAGTACCCACATGGAGGTAAAACTAGAACTTTCCTTGGTGATTGAGTGTTCTTGATCAATCACGTACTTCTTCAAATTCAGATGAACAAAATCTAAACTTGTTTGGAAGTGTGGCAAATCGGTTTCAAGATTGTAAGTTTGAAAGAGGACTTACAAAGTAAAAATGTCGACATACTTTGAACATGTGCAGTAACGCTTATCTTTAATTGTTCAAAGTTATTCCTATCTAAAGGAAAATCCCAGATCGAAAAATAAGTTGAGAACCTTTTAATTATGGTTCTTAATTTTATTTTTGAAAATTGAAAATTAGTAGTGTGAATTTACTAGTTGGAGATTTTCCAAGAGATTTTCTGTCAATATTTGGAAAAAGTATTTTCAGGAATTATGGAAACCGAATTTGGAATATATTGCATATCTTGAGAATATTTTCGGTTGTGGAAATTTCTTGGTGTCAGAATTTCCTTGTCTATAAACTAATCCTCAGAGACAACAAAGCTACCTCAGTTGCGTTGCTACTGGTGAAGCCGCCTATTCGGAGATGAAAGTAACCTAATTAGGCGAAATCTCTTACGACCGCTCAGTTTAAAGACTTCTTTGGGATTGAGAAGCTCTATTAGTACCGTTGGTGGGAAACTAGATAATTGCGGTTTATCTTTTGTTTTCGATTGATTTGAATGAATAACGGTGGTTGAACTTTGATTGCACCTAGTTTGTTTATGCTTGAGAATCTTCTCTTCTGATATAAGATTCACTCAAATTATATTGAAGTTTCGACGGGGATCTTTAGACTCTTTGTAGTTCCAAAGACATCTTGTGATAATCCATCGTTAACAGACTCCATTCTGTGCGTGATTGATCACAAGAGATTCAAGTTGATTGTGTGCAGGTGTTTATTGAAGATCTAAGAATATTTGAAGACAAAGAATACTTTGAAGATTTCTGATTTGGGTTTTATAATCTTTGGTGTGCACAATACTTGTTTCGGTAAAAGAGGATCCAACTTTAATCGGTTTATCCTTGTGGTAGATTAGATTAATTAGTTGTGTAGATCGGAATTAATACAATTCTTTGTGATTAAAAGTATTAATTGCAAAATCTTAACAATTACCTTGAGTAGTTGATAATAACATAGATCTAAGAAACTGACAAAGGAGTTTATTGAGATAAATATAAGAGCCTTTTGTCGAACTCACATCACTTGGTTAAAAAGATTTGATACCAAACAGATTTGTTGTTCCTTTACTGTTTGGAATACGAACCAAAGGAATTGTTCCATGTACGTGACTTATTACAGGTCAGAGGCGTGGGAATACACACGGAACTAGGCGAACTATAAGTTTAGTTGCTTGGTCTCAACTATACGAAGTTGGTTTGATTTTTTATAGCGGCTTAATCCTGAGAGTATTCAATTCTGGACAAGATCTCGGGTTTTTTCTGCATTTGAGGTTTCCACGTTAACAAAACCTTGTTGTGTCTTTTACTTTTATTTTCCGCAATTATAATTGTTGTTATTACAATTTAAAGTAAATTACACAAAGGTCAATTCCTATTTACTTTGTAGTAATCCTATTGTGTTTGGTTAAGTCTGAACCTCTTATCAAGTAAACATACTTCGTTGTTGTATTGTCTCGATCTCTTATCCATACGCGGTCACACGAAGTGTGAACCGATTTCTTGTATTGTCTCGACTCAGTCCATAGACAATCACTTTCGGAGAAAGGACTTATATGTGGAAAAGTTTTAGTTTGAGGTATATTTGGGTACTCTCGTATTTTTAATTGGTATCAGAGCAGGAAAACACGAAAATATCTCACAATCTGTGTTTGGTGCGATCCATCCTATAAGAAAGTGAATCTTATTGATGATTCAGGAAACGTAATGGCAGGATTTAACATATTTAGGGTTCCATGGTGAGAACTCAAATGAATAATGTTATATTCTTACTTAAGGAATCATCTAAAAGTTGGTCCGAAACTTGTGATTTCTTAAGAAAAACTCTCTTAGATCTAAGAGACAATTCTACGATTTCTTCTGTTGATGAATCTTTCATACAAGAAAATCAATACAGTTCAACAAAGTTTTATAATGTTGAACTGAGAGGGTTTCAAAATATGTTCTCAGTTGCTTCTGTTTCTCACCATGAACACTTCTCTAAAAGAGACAATCGTGTAAAAATCTTAAGCTTTGTGAATCTTACATTTGGACCTGTATCAATGATATTCACAAAGAATCATGTTGGATTAGATTTTAGAAAAAATCATATAGAGAGGTATTTTAAAAGAAAGAATTGAATAACTCAAAAGGTTATTAATAAAGTAAGAACTCCTATTTTATTAAAAACCAATATTGTAATAAATCCCTGCTACGATATAATTCGAGTTAAGGAGATACTTCTAACTTACAAGTTTAATAAAAAGAAGTATTCCTTCATATTCTCTATGAAAAATAGCCATATGCATTCTCCGCACAATGTTTTCATTGAAACCAGCGATAGGCTAAAGGGAATCAGTAACCTAAATGGTTTGTCATTTTATGTTTCGAAATTTCTCAAACATAACTTACAACTGGTGGGTTGTTCTTTGGATCTACGGGCCAATCCGGTCCCTAAAAATCCTTGAATGGTTTGGTATCATCTCTATCAAAAGAACGTATTTCCGAAAATATGTTTTCCTTAAAATAGATGTTTTCTCAACATCGAAAATTAAAACTTGGATTTTTCCGCAAGTTTTTGTGATATTTTTGGAGAAGATAAATATTTTGATTATTCAAAGTATTCATCTTGAAGGTCTCACAAGCATATGTTCAAAGATGATACTGAGTGAAGTTCTAAGGAGAAAACTGACGACTATGATACTCTCCAAGAAACTTGCTCGCATGTTCGATGGGAAGTGCTATCACATATTCTATGAAGTGGATGGTATAGTCTGCAGGGAGACTGTCAGTGATTATTTCCTTTACAAGATTGAAAGATATCTTGACTCCTTAGACTCTGACAGGTTGGTGTTGTGCAACAATACATGCTACCATTTAATTCAACTCATGTCCTCTTCAAAAGTACATGCATCTAGCCTTCTCGATGGTGTATTGGACCTGATCGGAAGAAGAGTTCTACTTGATGAAAGATTTGAAAGTGAATGGTACTACAAAGAGTTAATAAAAACAACTCATAAAAATTCGTCAAACGATATTGAGCATCTTACCAACATCCTTGATCATTATGAGGATGTTTTGTGGAAGTTTCAGTCTCTACTTGATAAGATTTCTCCTTAAACGGAATTACAAGTGAATTGGAAAAACACTTGTATGAAAAACAAGAAGATACAATAAGATTAGATTCTTATTTACTAAATGGAAAAATAGACATCAATTTTTGATTTCTTTCAATGATTGTATTAGGTCTATTATGAATAAAACTATTATGAATAAAATTATTTGATTTATAATTTTTCTTGTGATAGTTTTTGATTTACATAGCCTGTGTTTGAATGCTTTATCTTATTACTATGTATGTTTATGGGATGTTTGATTTCGGTTTTACTACCTTGATATTCGATCTCATAATGTTGTGAACCCTTATGGTTTTGGTGACTTTTTGATTTAGCGGGATTAAGTTCTAGCCCATGTTGGTAGGCTTTATCAAAGGATCATGAGGGGTTCCGATTGAAACAATATGTGAAAAAGTCACAATATGTTGAATAGTTTGGTTTAGTATAGAAGCATATGTGTTTCGGGGTTTTCAACTTTTGCTTGCAACAATTAAAAACCGATTTTCAACCTTTCTCTAGTAAAGGTTGGTTGTTGTTATTCTTTTGTTTTGCATAAGGATGACAACATAATGATATTTCGATATCAATTCTCCCTGGAAGAAGATGCAAACATATTGGACAAGTTTATGTGAAATTTGAGGTAACGAGTTTGTTAGTTAATCGTTTTCCTGTTTAAGAAAAGTCTGATTTTATTGCGTATATTTATTGCTTTTGTTTAACAAAATTTCGGTACAATTTATGTTTTATTCCATTATTTGTGTATGGATGTGTATGTGATTCAATTTTTTCCGGTTAAGAAAAACTATTGTTATCTTGCTTTATTATTTGATATCAATTGTTTAGGCTTACAAAATTTTGGTGCAATTACGGTGTTTTAATGTCTATGTTGTTTCAATTGCTTCCAGTTGAGGTGAATAATTATGCAAGTTGATTTATTTGGTTTGTATGAATTGTTTATGGCTTAACGAAATAAAAGGTTTTCGGGATGAATTGTTTAGTCCAATTCGATTCCAGATAAGAGAAACTAATTTAATTCTGATCTTAGTTAGACTTATCAAAGTGGAGGTTTCGTTTATTCAAGTCTAATCGAATGCCTTAACAAGAAATGCTAGTTAACTAACCTAGTACTTGTCTTGTTTAAAAGTTAAAGGTCTAAGTTATATGGATAATTAGAACCCGGTGAGAAAAATAAAGTTATCTTTGTTTTGGTCTTATCGAACAAGCGGTTGTATTTGTACAATCGGTTTAGCAAAGGAACTAAGGTGCTTAGTTGATTTTTGGTATGCTAAAATATTAGGAAAAATTTCTTCGGGCATTTGTTTCCTTGGTAACATATCAAAACAAAATTTATTATTGAAAAACATAAAGAATAAATAATAATTTATTCGTACAAACTTTAGGTGGCAGCCTAGCAACAAGCTGGACGCCAACACCCCTTTGAATAGCAACCCCTAGTCTATGAAATTTTTTTTACCTACTCCCCTACTAATGTCATTGCTAACAAGACAATTCTTCAACCTCTTAAAAAACGCAAAAAATCCTCCCCAAGCTCTCCCAACGTGGAAAATGCTAGAATACCCATCCCATAACCATGCGAAGCACATTGATCTAAATATTTGGTACATTTGCGCAAAACAGCCTTCGCAATAGCCTGACCCGGAATGAAAGCACGAACACCTTCATCTGTGAGGGGGAAACGCCTGTAAAATCCATACAAACATCTTGTCCATTCTCCCAAACATGAACAAAGATATCAGCAGGGCGCAAATCCTTGTTGTCATCTAACAAAAAACCAAGAGCAACTTCTTTGCTAGCAGGCACACTAGCTTTGTAACATATATCAACAACAATGTCAAGTACATGATCATGCCGAAACTTGATCCTAACATCCTTGGCACAATGAAGAGCGTGATCACCAAAAATATCCATAGGTTTATTGCAGCTTGAACATAAGCCATCTTCGACGAACAAGGGGATACCAAGGCGGTAACAAATAACAGCTCTAAATTGTCTTGGTCCAAGGCATTGATTCAGACCGCTAACAGGTATGGCCAAAAGATAGTCTTGAGCATGTTTAACCCGATTGCATTGCTACAAAACGGATTCTCTCACTGGCATAGAAAATTGGGCGGGGATTTGCCTTTTAACTGTGTCAACATAAGTAACTACCAAGGAGTGCATAGAAGGGGGGGATGTATCATCAACGCAAAAATTAGAAGGCAGACCACAAACCTGTATGAAGTTCTTAAGAGCCGATTGATAAGCAGAAACTTTGTCTGATGGGAATAAACTGAAAAAGCGGGTGTCTAACAAGACCACCCAATAATTCGATTAGCAATCTGTATGGACTAACCCCGAAATACTTTTCTAGAGAATCAACTAGACAGTCAGACTCAATCTAGATTAAAGTATCTCAAGGAGTTAATATCTCTCACTTGTTTTTATTTACTCAAGCTAAAACAATAGCGAGTCTTTAATCAAACACAAGGAATAACTTGGACGGTACCAAAGACCAATATCCAAGGATCAATCAATATCAATCAACAACCAAAGGTTGGATTTCAATTTGATGATCTTAACGCACAACCTGTATTATTTTAATTATATAAAATATAATGCGGAAAAGAAATAACACAGACACTAGAAGTTTTGTTAACGAGGAAACCGCAAATGCAGAAAAACCCTGGGACCTAGTCCATATTGAATACACATTGTATTAAGCCGCTACAGACTCTAGCCTACTACAAGCTAACTTCAGACTGGACTATAGTTGAACCCCACTCAGTCTCCCACCGATCCAAGGTACAGTTGTACTCCTACGCCTCTGATCCCAGC
Source organism: Papaver somniferum (assembly GCF_003573695.1). NCBI lineage: Eukaryota > Viridiplantae > Streptophyta > Magnoliopsida > Ranunculales > Papaveraceae > Papaver > Papaver somniferum. The sequence continues at coordinate 17,717,674 of NW_020620825.1, read as the reverse complement.
AGGACACTGCGTACTTGATTCCCTTAGCTGATCTCACCCACAACTAAGAGTTGATGCGAACCAAAATCGCAGACTTGATAATAAACAAATCTGTCTCACCCAGAAAAGTCTATCAAAGGATAAATCTATCTCCCACAGAAAAACCCTAGGTTTTGTTCCGTCTTATCATATGAAATCAAGGTGAACAGGAACCATATGATAATCCGGTCTTATATTCCCGAAGAACATCCTAGATTAATCAATCACCTCTCAACAATCCTTCCTGACTACACAAGCGGATTGTCGAGGAATCACAAACAGTGAGACAAAGATGTTTGTGACTTATTTATCTTTCCTATCGGAGAACTCTCACGATCTAAAGTCAATCAAAGATTGTACTCGTACGATAGAAGATGCAAGATCAGGTCACACAACTACGATAAAAGTAGTATCGGTTTGGCTTCACAATCCCAATGAAGTCTTTAAGTCGTTAACCTGGTTTTAGAGAAGAAAACCAAAGGTTAAACGAGAATCGACTCTAGCGAGCGCACTAGTATCACACAGACGTGTGGGGATTAGTTTTTCCCAATGCTAGATATCACCTTTATATAGCCTTCAAATCAGGTTTTTGCCTTTGTTACAAAGCAATCCATATTCACCGTTAGATGAAAACTTGATTTAGATTCAAGCTAATATTTCTCATCCGTTAGATCGAAAACTTAGCTTGTCACACACTTAAGATATACGTTTTACTGGGTTCGTGAAAACCGTGCCAAACGTGTATGTGTATGTTGGTTCAACATAGTAACCCAAAAGGTCAACCATATGAGCATTTCATATTAACCTTGTTCTTCTTCACCATAACTAGTTCAAATTGACTCAAATGAACTAGTTAGAGAGTTGTTCAATTTCCATGAGATCTTATGTACTATACAAGACACAATTGAAACAAAGATGATTCGATTCGATTGAATCGGCTCATGAACTTATAGCCACGGTTTGCATAAAACATTCCTTAGTAATTTAAGTTTCATGTTCATGGCACATCTTTAGATCATAACTACTTAAGCTCACAAAAAAGTTCGTGGACTTAAGACAACCGGCAGAGTTTTTCAAACTCAGCAGAAAATCTCGGCAAGGAGACTTCCGCCATTTCGCGGACTAGGTTCGCGGACTAACACGCAAACGAGTTTTTGGAAAATCCCATCAGAAATTCTCGGGAAGAGAACTTTCGTCAGTTCGCGGACTTGGCAATGCCAATTCCTCCGGCCTCTCTCAATCAACAAAGTTCAAAAACTTCGGACTAAGAAATATGACTTATGCACATATGTGTTACCACATAATGCTTATATCCATCATTGGTTATATAGACCTGAACTCTCATTCCAACTATTGAAACATTCTCAGAGGACGTTATTCAGTCGTTATTCACAGACCTTTCTCGTCAGAGCAATTTCCAAAGTAATTGAAACTTTTCATGACTTTCGTCACTAGGTGAAGATAAACTTGATCAAAGCGAAACGCTTTTTCCAACACACAATTTCGAGAAAAAATATAAGTAGAATAGCTCGAAATGTCAAATGTGTATGATCCAGTCTGTATAGCATACGACTTTTGTCTCATAAGAAGTAGGAGATAAAATAGATAGACTTTTAAGTGATAGATAAGTTCAAGGTTGGTGAAGTTCCACGGTTCCTTGAGTAGATCTTCGTCGTTGTATGATGAATCGCCATGAAGTCCTTGAGCTCAACTACACTTTTCTATCCTAGTCCGAGACTTAGCTATAATAGACTAGAAATCAAGACTCATAGTTTTGATCACTAACATTGACAAACATGCTTGATAAAGCAACGCATGCGAGGTTGACTGAGCTATGCTCTAACATAAACTACCAAGAATCAACTTTTGTACCGAAACCGTCTGACTCTGGGAGGCAAGGTATCAATAGTTGCGGGTGTCTGCCATAGTATAAATGCCAAGACCACCATCTTTGATGGGTAAAGTAGATAAACGCTGCTATAAAGGCAGTAAACCGGCCCTATCACTTGTGATCAAAAGTCTCAGATACTAAAATAAATGATCATCAAAAAGTTTTGTGGCTTACTGAAGAGCTGCAGGGTTGGTGGTACGCATAGCAAAGTACAATCTGGATACACTGGTACAGTTACGAAGAAGTAACATCTCACTCTGAGGGTCCTTGAGTTTTTTGATAGCGGACATAAGCTGAATAGTCTTGTGAACTCTACTCAAGGCCATGTCACTAATGAAATTCAAATCCAGACTCACTGGCCCCCCAAAAAGTTTAACACCATTGGTTGGCCTGCCAATATCTCGAGGGAAAAATCTTCTTCAAAACTTCTAGGATCCGCAGTAGGACAAAAAACCTCTGTTTTCTTAATGTTAAGATGTAAACCTATACCAGGGCCCTCTGCTTATATGATGCTGAGTGCTTTGGACACCTCAAGAGTGTCACCAATAATAGTCCCATCATCGAGGTACCAGGCATGCAAATCAAGTTTGCACCGAGAAGCAATGGTTTTCACAAGTGGATGGAGTGTCAAAGAAAACAACAAATGACCAAGTTGTTCCCCTTGTTGAACACCAAGAGCCGAGGACAATATATATTGGTCAGAATAAAGTCTAGCATGCTTACTATAACAAAACTCCACCCAACGTGAAATAACTGGACAATGGAGCCGAACTTCCTTAATGAGATGAGACCGGCACACCAAATTGAAAGCATTAGAGAAGTCAAAAAGCAGCATTGACATCTTGGAAGACTGACCTTTCAACTCCAACAAGTTATTTACATCATGTAAAATACTTTCACCTCCAACGGGCACTCCAACCTCAAATTGGTAATCGCCTAAGTAAGAAGTCATGGCCTTGCTGACAGAAAAGGAAGCTATCTTGGAGACCAATCTGCGGCAAATGGTACCCACCACAATAGGCCTAAGCCCGCCACCTGGATTCAATAAAGGAGTTAGGAGTGCACTAGCTATGAACTCACCCAAAACCTCGGGGCATTTACCAGCCAACCATAAATTGACGATCCCCGTGATTGAAGACAATAACTCGTCCCCTATAACAGAAGCCGACCCACTCAATGCATCCAATAAATGTTGTGCTCGCAAACCGTCTCGACCGCAAGAGGTTCCTTTAAGTAAGCTCTTAATAGCTCCAAAAACAGCCTTAGAATCAACTGTGATTGCATCAACACCAACGGATTCACTAGGAATTGAAGGGGTCGGGGATGTAGGATGTTTCGACTTTAACTCTGCAAAGGCTGATTCGTTGTAAGGAGCAACTCTGTTTGAAGAAAGCACACGAATTGCAGCTGAAAAATTCCCACAACTCATCTTCTTCTTAGCAGCAGTCAAGTTGGTAGCTGTTTGCTTCTTCCCTACTGATGGTTTCCTCGGAAAATGTACATGTTTTTGAAGCAATATGCGGACCAAGACAATACAACCATTGATCTCCTTCCATTCCAGCAGTGCTTGATTAATGGCTATGACCTGTAGCCTCCTCCTTGTACCAGATTTCTCCTCAGCTGAATTCTTGGGTTTGTAAACGCGCAAGGTACAAACAGGGAGGAGTAAAAGTCGTAACCAAGCTGAAATATTAGCTGGATTGGAGAGTACCTTATCAAGGCACACTTTGAGAATACGGGAGAAAGCGAATCTGCATTGGTGTGGGATGCAGGCAACAGTAGATACCTGCCTCTGCAAAACCAGGTTGAGAAGCTCCAGCGAAAGTATTTCAGCCAAACCTGTAGTGTTCTCAACAGCAGCAGTCACGGTTTGAGCATCAGTACAATCAACAGTCTCAATGACAGTAGCAGGTTTAGGCAAACCAAGGATATGGGATTCAGCAGCGTCTTCATTTCCAGGCCCGACAATAATATCACCATGAATTCGACCTTCTTTACCTTTGCAGGGTAATCTCATAGAATGCAAATGCATGCACTTGCCACAGATCCACATTTCCAAATGACGGAGAACTTCTTTCCAGGCCCGGTACACCCCTAATCTGTAGAGATTAAATCTCTGCGTTCAGTCTTTCTGTCCTCAGATAAGAAATGCCGATCATGTAAATGTCAAAGGAAGGAACCCTTGACATATCCCCTACTACGAACCTCATCACCACAGCCATGGAAACCTTTAAAGGGACAATGGCAGTAAACTGCGTTAGCATCATCCATTGTAGCAGAGAATGGAGAGGACGATGGACGAAACTGAGGCGCAATATTGGGAGAACACTGATATAATCGATGAGAAGACCTGGTTTTCCTAGACATACCGAAAAAGATAAACCCTAAAAAAACGAAAACCAAAACCCTAAAAAAAGATCGGAAAAAATACACAAAACTCAGCAAAACGGGTATCGACTGAAAAGGAAAGGAAACCAGAAAAGGAAAAAGAAAAGGGGTTTTCATGAAAACAAGGATAGCTCCCATGATTCTGGTGAAGAACTCTGGTTTTCAGTCGCCAGAGCAGTCGACTTATTGAAAAACATACAATAGTGTTTAACTCTATAGGTTGCAAGTCTATTGAGATTTGTAAGATCCGTTCGGGTTGTCCTTTATTTTTTTTCGTTTCTTTGTCATTTTGTGACAAAAAGGGGGAAATATATGGAGTAAACAAGCGATACTGGTATTGATTTATATTGATTGGTATGACAAAGGGAAAGGATATTGGTGCTTAAACGTTTATCTAATGAAAGAGTAAAAGCATAGACTAAGGGGGAGTAGCATATCATATGATACTTTTCGTTATATGGTCTAAAAGGGAATAACAAAGACGAGCGGATTGAAAATCTACCTATCTTACCTTTAGGGGGAGTATTAACTTTGTTATTGTAATATCAACATCGGCATATAATGAATGAATGTATACAGGTTATTGTGTTGTTGAATTCGGGAATCAAGCATATGAGTAATGAATTTTTGTAATTTGTTTATCCATATGATATAAGAGTTTTGTCACTAAATTGACAAAAGAAGGAGATTTTTAAAGCATAGCTCGGTTGAACCCACCAAGCGTTGGTATGTTAAGTTTGGTTGTCATATTTTAGTGATCCAAAACTCATTTAAAAAGTCGCTTGATTATGTACTAGAGTCAACTTCATATAGGTTAGCTTGAAAGTATTAGGATATGAGACATTACAAGTATTGCGAAGACTTGAAGAAGTGAGGAAGTAAGGAGCTACAACGACAACATCATCCTTCCACTTGAGGTTAGTGACATTTGACTTGAACTGTTTCATTCCCTAACGTATCTTTCAAGTCGTGCATATTGAAAACATAACTGCGAATAATGAATGATTATACTCTAATTAGACACAGTATTAAGGAATACAATACGAGGTTTATTGCTTAACCATTAAACTTTGTATATAAGACATCGACATAATCGTTTGAATGCTATTGTGATTATGTATGGGTATAAGGTGAAGATTTCATCCTAGGAAACAATGTTTTACATTTGTTTTAAGGAAGTAAGTTCATGAACTTGTTTTATGAATCGAAAGGGAAATCGCCAAGAATTCTTGGTATTGCTATTCATTGCATATCTTTTGAACAACCAATATGTGTGATTAGTATAACCCTCATGACTTGTTTACATTCTTGGTAAAACTATTCACAAAGGCCTGACTTTTGTAGTGGTATGACTTTTATTAGTGAAACCGATCTTAAGTAATCACTTGATATGGTATGATCGATTTAGTGTTATTGTTATGACCGACTCTGGGTAAAGGCGAACCGATTCTAGTAAGAGGTGAAACCAATCACAAAGGGGAATCGATCCTTATATGAGGTGCAACAAGTTCTTAGCAGAAAGGGGAACCGATCCTATGGACATGTGCAACACGTTTTTAGGAAAAGGGGAATTGATCCTATGGACATGTGCCTCAAATACAAGTAGTTACCATAAGTATGTGGGAACCGATCCTAGTACCTATCCAACCAAATTTTTGGAAAGCTAGTGTGACTATGCACAGTACCCACATGGAGGTAGAACCGAAACTTGTTTTGGTAGAACCGTGAAACCCATGTTTGGTGATTGAGTGTTCTTGATCAATCATGTAGTTCTTGAAAGTCATATGAACCAATTCTAAACTTGTTTGGAAGTGTGGCAACTCTGTTTCAAGATTGTAAGTTTGAAAGAGGACTTACAAAGTAAAGATGTCGACATACTTTGAACATGTGCAGTAACGCTTATCTTTAATTGTTCAAAGTTATACCTTAATAGCTAAAGGAAAATCCCAGTTCGAAAAATAAATTGAGAATCTTTTAATTAAGTTTTTTAATTTTATTTTTGGAAATTGAAAATTAGTAATGTGCAATTACTAGTTGGAGATTTTCCAAGAGATTTTCGGTCAATATTTGGACAAAGCATTTCCAAAAATTATGAAAACCGAATTTGGAATATATTGCATATCTTGAGAATATTTTCGGTTTTGGAAATTCCTTGGTGTCCAAATTTCCTTGTATATAAATACTAAGTTTGCATTGCAAGCAAACTAATCCTCAGAGACAACAAGACTACCTAGGTTGCGTTGCTACTGGTGAAGCTGCCTATTAGAAGAGGAAAGTTACCTAATTAGGCGAAATCTCTTACGACCGCTCAGTTTAAAGAATTATTTGGGATTGAGAAGCTCTATTGGTACCGTTGGTGGGAAACTAGATAATTGCGGTTTATCTTTTATTTTTCATTGATTTAATTGGCTAACGGTGATTGAACATTGATTGCACCTAGTTTGTTTATGCTTGAGAATCTTCTCTTCTGATATAAGATTCACTCAAACTAGATCGAAGTTTCGACGGGGATCTTTAGACTGTTTGTAGTTCTAAATACATCTAGTGATAATCCATTGTTAACAAACTTCGTTCTGTGTGTGATTGATCACAAGAGATTCAAGTTGATTGTGTGCAGGTGTTTATTGAAGATCTAAGAAGATTTGAAGACAAAGAAGACTTTGAAGATTTCTGATTTGGGTTTATAATCTTTGGTGTGCACAATACTTGTTTCGGTAAAAGAGGATCCAACTATAATCGGTTTATCCTTGTGGTAGATTAGATTGATTAGTTGTGTAGATCGGCATCAATACAATTCTTTGTGATTAAAAGTATGGACTGCAAAATCTTAACAATTACCTTGAGTAGTTGATAATAAGATAAATCTAAGAACCTGACAAAGGAGTTTATTGAGATAAATAGAAGAGCCTTTTGTCAAACTCACATCACTTGGTTGAAAAGAGTTGACACCAAAAAGATTTGTTGTTCCTTTACTGTTTGGCATACGAACCAAAGGAATTGTTCCAAGTACGTGACTTATTACAGGTCGGAGGCGTGGGAATACAGACGGAACTAGGTGAACTGTAGGTTTAGTTGTTGTGTCATTTACTTTATTTTCCGCAATTATAATTGTTGTTATTACAATTCAAAGTAAATTACACAAACGTTAATTCTTATTTACTTGATAGTAATCCTATTGTGTTTAGTTAAGTCCGAATCTCTTATCAAGTAAACATACTTCATTGTTGTATTGTCTCGATCTCGTATCCATAGACGATTACACGAAGTGTGAATCGATTTGTTATATTGTCTCGACTCAGTCCATAGACAATTTCACTTTCGGAGAAAGGACTTATAGGTGGAAAAGTTTTATTTTGAGGTATATTTGGGTACCCGCGTCTTTTCAATATTTAAATGAAAGTACATTTCAATTGTGTGTAACAAGCCAAGACCACCTAAAAGTTGAAAGATATTGGCTCGAATCTAATTAAGTTTTCATATAACGGTTAATATTGAATACTTTGTTACCAAGGTAACATTGATTGCAAACCCTGATTTAAAGACTATATAAGGGAGAACTCTAGCAACTGGGAAACCTGATCCCCACACCTCATGTATGATACTAGTTGCGACTAGAGTTGATTCTCCTTTAACCTAGGTTTTTCAAAAACCATCATAGGTTAACTATTTAAAGACTTCATTGGGATTTTGAAGCTGTTAGAGCACTGCTCGGTCAAAATCGCATGCGTTGCTATATCAAGCATGTTTGTCAATGTTGGTGATCAAAACTATAAGTATTGATTTCTAGTCTACTATAGCTAAGTCTCGGACTAGTATAGTAAGTGTAGTTGAGCTCAAGGACTTCATGGAGATTCATCATACAAGTGGAAGAACTACTCAAGGAACCGGTGGAACTTCTCGACAAAAAGGTATGTGAAGACTTGAACTTATCTGTCACTCAAAAGTCTATCTATTTTATCTCCTACTTCTTGAGACAAAAGTCGTATGCTATATATATAGACTTAGATTATACACATTTGATATTTCGATCCGAGTATACCTCTCCTATATATATCTCGAAATATGTGTTGGTAAGCGTTTCGCTTTGACCATGTTTTTCTTTACCTAGTGACGCAAGTCATGATATGTTTCAATCATATTGAAAATTTCTTTGACGAGAAATAGTGTAATAACAATATAACGTCCTCTAAGAATGTTTCAATGATTGGAATGAGAGTTTAGATTACATAACCGTAATGGACATAAGTATGTTGTGGAAACACATATGTGCATAAGTCCTATACTGGAAATGGATAGTAGCCAAGTCCGCGAACTCAGTCCGCGAACTGCCAAAGTTCTCAAACCCGAGAATTTCTGCTGGAGTTAACAAACTGTTGCGTGAGCCAAGTCCGCGAACCCAGTCCGTGAACCGGCGAAGTTCTCATCCCTAGAATTTCTGCTGGAGTTTGTAAACTCTATCCAGTACCTCAAGTCCGCGAACCTAGTCTGCGAACTTGTGTAGGTTATATATCTAAAGATGATTTCTAAACTTAAACTTATAAATACTAAGGAATTCTTTTGCAAACCGTGGATATAAAGTTCATGAACCGGTTCATGTGAATCAAATCATCTTTGCTTCAATTGTGTCTTGTGTAGTACATGAGATTTCCTTGCAATTGAACAACTCTCTAACTAGTTCATGTGAGTCATTTGAACTAGTCATGGTGAAGAATAAAATGGTTGGTATGAAATGCTCAAATGGCTAACCTTTTGGTTGAATATTATTGAACCAACAATGTACATGTTTGGGTGCGGTTAACAAACCTAGAAGCGTGCATTTCATTTGTATATAACAAGCTAAGATTTCGATCTAATGATTGAGAGATATTAGCTTGAATCTAAATTAGGTTTTCATCTAACGGTGGATAGCATTTGCTTTGTGAGCAATGCGAAACCCTTATTTGAAAGGATATATAAGGGGACATCTAGCAACTCTACAAACTAATCCCCACACCTTAGTGTGATACTAGTTTGCGTGCTAGAGTGGGTTCTCCTTTAACCTTTGGTTTTCTTCTTCTAAAACCAGGTTAACGACTTAAAGACTTCATTGGGATTGTGAAGCCATACCGATACTACTTTTATCGTAGTTGTGTGTTCCGATCTTGCATCTTCTATTGTACGAGTAAAACCAGATTGATTGGCTTGAGATTAACCTCTCCAATAGGCAAGATATAAAAGTAATCAAAAACATCTTCGTCTCATCGTTTGTGATTCCACGACGTCTTGTTTCGCTACCATATGATTAAGATTGTTGTGAGGTGATTGATTAATCTAGGATGTTCTTCGGGAATATAAGACCGAATTATCAATTGGTTTCTGTTCACCTTGATTTTATATTAAAAGAAGAAACAAAAACTTTAGGGTTTTTCTGTGTGTGACAGATTGATCCTTTGATAGACTTGTCTGTGTGAGACAGATTTGTTTATTGTTAAAGCCTGCGATTTTGGGTCGTAGCAACTCTTAGTTGTGGGTGAGATCAGCTAAGGGAATCAGGTGCGTAGTATCCTGCTGGGATCAGAGGCGTAGGGTAGCAACTGTACCTTGGATCAGTGGGAGACTGATTGGGGTTCAACTACAGTCCAGTCCAAAGTTAGCTTAGAGTAGGCTAGTGTCTGTAGCGGCTTAATACAGTGTGTATTCAATCTGGACTAGGTCCCGTGGTTTTTCTGCATTTGCGGTTTCCTCGTTAACAAAACTTATGGTGTCTATGTTATTTATTTTCTTCATTATATTTGTTTATTTAATAGAAACAATACAGTTTGTGCGTTAGATCAATCAATTGGATAGTCCGACCTAATGGTTGTTGATTGATATTGATTGATCTTTGGATATTGGTCTTTGCTACCGTCCAAGTTTATCTCTCTTTGATAAAGACTCATAGATTTCTATTTGCTTGAGTAAAGATCAAATCGAGAGATTAAGATATTAACTTCTTGAGATACTTTTACCTAGATTGAGTCTGACTGTCTAGTTGATTCTCTAGAATGTATTTCGGAGTTAGTCCATACAGATTGCTAAGCGAAATATTGGGTGGTGTTGTTAGACCCCCGCTTTTTTTCAATTGGTATCAGAGTAGGCAAACACGTTTAAGACCTTACAAATATGTGTTTGTAGCGATCTGACTCTATGGACAAGAGTACTATCTCTGATGAACGCATCGCCAGAAATAAAAGTTCTATCTCATCAAATTTTATTAAAGAGAAAGGCTTCCGAATCTCGAATATAGACGAACCTTGTGTTCTGATGAGACAAACTAACATCGACATGGGTGTTCCAGATTATTCTTCAAAAGAGAGCGAATTTATTCTAAATCTTGTTAGAATTCAAGCTGGTAGATTTAATCGGTTGAAGCACCATGTAAATACTCTTCTTGGTGTAATAAGTGATTGCAAATCCAAAGGTAATACTGAAGAACAGTCTTCGTGCACGAATCTTGAGGCTAGCCTCAAAAAGGATGCTTTGGAGATTGAACATCACTTGAGTAAGCTCTTTATTCAAGGATGCTCATAGCAATCCAATATGTCGAGTACTTCTGACACAACTAAAGTGGTTTTATGCTCAGAAGTAAAAACATAAGCCCCTTCTGATAAAATAGATGTGCCTGATGTCTCTTTCACTCAAGGATGTTGCACATCAAATGGAGGGAAGAAATCTTCTAACGATGTTGTGAATACTGTACTATCTAATCATTCAGATGATCAGAAAGTATGTCTTGTCTGTGAGACTAAGAATCATTTTAAACAAAAAGGATCCTCTAGGTTGAAGAAAAACTCCTTTGTTCATCTTCAACACACCTTAGATTTAATTCTTAAAGGTGTAACTGACATTCTTATGACTAAACCAATTGGTTTCCATACTTACCGTGTGTATGCTACTAGGAAATTCAGTTCAGTGAGCTCCTCGAACGCTCAAGAACAAAACAGACGTCCTAATACACATCATCTAAAGGAAGTTCGTGTTATGGTCTCTGGAAATAACGCCGTCCCTAACAAGAAAGGAAGTTCAGAAGAAAGGAGGAAAATTGATGAAATAAGAGATAATCTGAAAAAGGTTATCGAAGAATATAAAGATTTCGTCAACAGGTTATCTTCCTCCTCAGACCAAAAATCTTCTGGTAAGAATTCAAACTACATGTCGTACTTTGATGACAATAAGTTTTATGATAACTTCTCGCATAAAAAGGGATCCCTCTTTAGGTTCAGAAGGAAAAAGAGACTTGATCATAAATACAAATCTCTTGATGAGCGTATAGATCATACTTGTGTTCATTAATCACAAGGTTTAAGGAGCTTACTCATAAAAATCCTTGTGAGTAAGACGTGTTAATAAGTAGGTATACTTTTTGTATTCACATTTGTTATGTTGAGCTATTTTCTTATCGTCTATAGCTAAACTGTTGTTTGCAGACCTGTGATACTTAAAGTATTAGATTTTGTCTGTTTCGTTTCCTTGTCATCTTTTGGCTCTTTCCACAACCTCTGTGAAATTCTTTTTTGTTTGAGTGTTTTGATTGGTTGCATGCAAACGTGTTTGGGATACTTTTTATGGGTTAAATGTTGCACTCGAACAGATACCTGTTCTGTCCCGAGTCAACGGTTTTAATAAACCCTAGATTTCCTCCCCTAAGGTTAAATATTGGACCCTTTGAGTTACAAGTCACGTACATATACTCAAGGTTGGATTTCGGTTCTTTAAGAATGTTTTCCTCCTCGTCTTACTATGGTGGTTTTGCAAAAGGATTCCTTGACAAAAGTTTTGTTATTGAATCAAAGAGGAAAAGAACGCTTGTAGAAGAAGATCATCCCAATGCTTCATGTTTCTTTGCCTATGTTCATGAAGATGCTGAGAAGGATGATATGATTTCTGCTGAAGTTGTTCATGACTTTCTTAAGTACTTTGGGGAAGCAAAACAAAAGCTTGTTGTTACTCTAAAAGGTCTCGATGAGTTAAAAACTGAGTTGGAAAAGGTTGCCTCAGACCTTGGTCTCATAAAATCTCAAATCAAGGATCTTCGCCAAGAGAATCATCTTTCCGATGATGCAGAGAAAGTTGTTGATCACAAGCTCGGGGACCCTAAAATCCGTGAGGATCATGAACCATCCATATGATCTTAGTTCGTGTTCGGAATTGCACTGGAGTCTGCCTTTATTTAGCTTGTTTTATTTTTGTTGCCTAGTATGTCTTCTTTTTGGCTTAGTTGGAAGAATAACTAGTTCTTTGAATAGCAATGATTGTGACCACACATAGCTATTATTTTCATCTTCTTGTATTATTTTTTAGGTTTATTGGTTTTAAATTCTAAAAACATTTTGAGGATGATGGTTTGCAGTATTTAATCTTATGATTTGTTATATTGCAATTTTTTATGGGATGTTGGTGTTTACGTCCGTGAGATATGTTGTCCCATATCTTGTCAAAAGTAAAGTCGTTCATGATCGGTATTCATGTATTGATTTAAGGATGAATAGACTTTTGACAAATACAAAAGTTAAGCCTATATTGTCAATTCTTTGATGGAAGATAGGTTAAAATCTTTTGTGTTCAAGGATGATGTCTATTAAATATCGTTATGCAAATAGTGATGGAAGATAGAATGAATCCTTGTGTATTCCACAGTATTGATCTTCATTGATCCATATTTTATGTATTACTGTGAGGCTCCGTAATGTGTCTTATGTTGAGCACGATATGACTAAGTTGATTAATTTTTGATTAGCTTGGTTGGTTGTTCCGTAAGGTATGTTATGTTGAGCATTTGTGAACTAAATTAATCATCTTGTTTGGTTATTTAGTTATTGCTCTGTAAGTTCTCTTATGTCGAGCAAAAAAAATGGCAATTAAATTGATTACTTTTGTGATTAGTTTGATTATGTATTCCAATTAGATTAATTATGAGTTCTCTTGTAATTAGTCTTGTTGAGTATTCATATATTCCATAAGTTTTTTCTTCTTGTGTTGAGTATATGAACGACTATCCTAATCGTTTTCTAATGGTTATGTTAGTCATATGTTCCGTAAGTTTACTTATGTTGAGCATAATCAATTAAGTTGAGCACTTTTTGTGTTTAATTTGATTGTGTATTCCAATTAGATTAATCATGGGTTTACTTGTGATTAATTTGATTGAGTTTTTGGATATAGAAAATCATTTATCATGGTTTTTGGTGTCCAATAAAAATCCTTCTTTTCTCTCGAAATTAAGGTTGCTCTTGTTGTTCCCTTGGGAATGACATCTAATGGGGGAGAGTTTTTTTGAACTTGTGCTTAATAGTCATATCTTGAGGGGTGTGCGGCTGTGAAATTTTAGAGGGGTTATCTTGTATCTTTAAACTCCTTGATGGATGCTATTAGCTTCGGCTATATGATTGCATCTAAATTAAGATAATGTGCGTCCTTTCTTTTAGTCATGAAATGTCTCTTGTGGAAGTTTCATTATGATCCCGTTCTTGTACCTTTGCCAATTTTATTGACAAAAAGGGGGAGAATTAATATGTAGTTCACACTACAAATACATATGGTTTTCAGATCATTGTGTAAGGGGGAGTGGTTTCCATGATCGAGATGGAGTATTGACTAAGGGGGAGTGGTACATATCACAATAGTATTATTGTTGAAGTCGTGATACAATTGGACTTTGACACTGTATAGTAATACTATGACACTGTATAACAATGATCGAGACCGATGCTTTCTCATTGTTATAGCTACGGATCTTCAACAACGGTGATGCTAAACTTACAACCTTTGGGATCATCGGAGTACTTGGAAAGACGAAGATTTCAAGGAATGTTGAAGATTAGACATGTGGAATAGGAGCTACTAAAGTTTCATTATCTTTTTTGTATTCCATATGAATTGATAGTTTTGTCACTAAAATTGACAAAGGGGGAGATTGTTAGAGCACTGCTCTGTCGAACTCGCATGCATTGCTATATCAAGCATGTTTGTCAATGTTAGTGATCAAAACTATAAGTCTTGATTTCTAGTCTATTATAGCTAAGTCTCGGACTAGGATAGTAAGTGTATTTGAGATCAAGGACTTCATGGAGATTCATCATACAAGTGGAAGAACTACTCAAGAAACCGGTGGAACTTCTCAACAAAAAGGTATGTGAAGACTTGAACTTATCTGTCACTCAAAAGTCTATCTATTCTATCTCCTACTTCTTGAGACAAAAGTCATATGCTATAAATATAGAGTTAGATTATACACATTTGATATTTTGAGCCGAGTATACCTCGCCTATCTATATCTCGAAATATGTGTTGGTAAGCGTTTCGCTTCGACCATGTTTTTATTTACCTAGTGACGCAAGTCATGATATGCTTCAATCATCTTGAAAATTGCTTTGACGATAAATAATGCAACAACTATATAACGTCCTCTAAGAATGTTTCAATGATTGGAATGAGAGTTTAGATTACACAACCATAATGGACATAAGTATGTTGTGGAAACACATATGTGCATAAGTCCTATACTGGAAATGGCTAGTATCCAAGTCCGCAAACTCAGTCCGCGAACTTATGAAGTTCTCAAACCCGAGAATTTCTGCTGGAGTTAACAAACTGTTGCGTGAGCCAAGTCCGCGAACCCAATCCGCGAACCGGCGAAGTTCTCATCCCGAGAATTTCTGCTGGAGTTTGTAAACTCTATCCAGTACCTCAAGTCCGCGAACCTAGTCTGCGAACTTGTGTAGGTTATATATCTAAAGATGATTTCTGAACTTAAACTTATAAATACTAAGGAATTCTTTTGAAAACGTGGCTATAAAGTTCATGAACCGATTCATGTGAATCAAATCATCTTTGCTTCAATTGTGTCTTGTGTAGTACATGAGATTTCCTTGCAATTGAACAACTCTCTAACTAGTTCATGTGAGCCATTTGAACTAGTTATGGCGAAGAAGAAAATGGTTGGTATGAAATGCTCAAATGGCTAACCTTTTGTTGATTATTATTGAACCAACAATGTACACTTTTGGGTGCGGTTAACAAACCTAGAAGCGTGCATTTCATTTGTGTATAAGAAGCTAAGATTTCGATCGAACGGTTGATATATATTAGCTTGAATCTAAATCAGGTTTTCATCTAACAGTGGATAGTGTTTGCTTTGTGAGCAATGCGAAACCCTTATTTGAAAGGCTATATAAGGGGACATCTAGGAACTTTACAAACTAATCCCCACACCTTACGTGTGATACTAGTTTGCGTGCTAGAGTCGATTCTCCTTTAACCTTTGGTTTTCTTCTTCTAAAACCAGGTTAACGACTTAAAGACTTCTTTGGGATTGTGAAGCCAGACCGATACTACTTTTATCGTAGTTGTGTGTTCCGATCTTGCATCTTCTATCGTATGAGTACAATCAGATTGATTGGCTTGAGATTAACCTCTCCGATAAGCAAGATATAAAAGTAATCACAAACATCTTCTTCTCATCGTTTGTGATTCCACGCCGTCTTGTTTCGCTACCATACGATTAAGATTGTTGTGAGGTGACTGATTAGTTTAGGCTGTTCTTCGAGAATATAAGACTGGATTATCAATTGGTTTCTGTTCACCTTGGTTTTATATCAAAAGAAGAAACAAAAACTTTAGGGTTTTTCTATGGGAGACAGATTGATCCTTTGATAGACTTGTCTGTGTGAGACAGATTTGTTTATCGTTAAAGCCTGCGATTTTGGGTCAAAGCAACTCTTATTTGTGGGTGAGATCAACTAAGGGAATCAAGTGCGTAGTATCCTGCTGGGATCAGAGGCGTAGGGTAGCAACCGTACCTTGGACCAGTGGGAGACTGATTGGGGTTCAACTACAGTCCAGTCTGAAGTTAGCTTGGAGTAGGCTAGTGTCTGTAGCGGCTTAATACAGTGTGTATTCAATCTGGACTAGGTCCCAGGGTTTTTCTGCATTTGCAGTTTCCTCGTTAACAAAACTTCTGGTGTCTGTGTTATTTTCTTTCCTCATTATATTTGTTTATATAATAGAAACAATACAGTTTGTGCGTTAGATCAATCAATTGGATAGTCCGACCTAATGGTTGTTGATTGATATTGATTGATCCTTGGATATTGGTCTTCGTACCGTCCAAGTTTATCTCTCTTTGATACTCACAGATATCTATTTGCTTGAGTAAAGATCAAATCGAGATATTAAGATATTAACTCCTTGAGATACTTTTACCTAGATTGAGTCTGACTGTATAGTTGATTCTCTAGAAAGTGTTTCGGAGTTAGTCCATACAGATTGTTAAGAGAAATATTGGGTGGTGTTGTTAGACCCCCGCTTTTTCAGAAGCCAGACCCAACTATTTTCTTTGTAGTTGAGTATTCTGATCTTACTTTGTTTTATCGTATTGAGTACCATCTTCTCTAAGATTTTCTCGAGATTTAATCTCCGATAGGTAAGATAAAAGGTAATCACAAAGCTCTTTGTCTCGTTATTTGTGATTCCACAATACCTTGTTCCGCTACCATATGGTTAAGACTATTGTGAGGTGATTGATATTACTAGGTTGTTCTTCAGGAGTATAAGCCTAGTGTATCAATGGGTTCATGTTGACCTTGATTTATCAAAATACGAAATAAAACTCTTAGGTATTTCTGTGGGAGACAGAGTTATCCATTCAATAGACTTTTCAGTATGTGACAAATTTGTTTATCGAGTCTTCGACTTTGGGTCGGAACAACTCTTAGTTGTGGGTGAGATTAGCTAAGGAAATCAAGTGTGTAGAGTTCTGCTGGGATTCAGAGGCGTAAGGAACGCGACTGTACCTTGATCAGTGTGATATTGGATATGGCTCAACTACATTCCAGTTCGAAGTTAACTTTTAGTAGGCTAGAGTCTGTAGAGGCTTAATACAATGTGATGTTCAAATCTAGACTAGGTCCCTGGGTTTTTCTGCATTTGCGGTTTCCCCGTTAACAAAATTTCTAGTGTCTGTGTTATTTCTTTTCTGCATTATATTTTCTATATAACTGAAATATCACATGTTGTGTGTAGTTCAATCAATTGGTAAATCCAACCTTTGGTTTTTTATATAAATTGATTGACACTTGAACATCGGTATTGACCAATATTCCAAACATAATGTGCTACTTTGGCACATTATTGGCCTTTAACCAATATGCCAACGCAATGTGCCATATTGGCATACACCAATGTTCCTTTTAATACGCAACAGAAGCCTTGGATGAAGCTTCATCCCAAGCCATGGCGCATCTTTGAGTATACGTCATGCTAAAAGCATAGAGTGTTACAGATTAAATGTAAGAAAAAAATGAAAAATGAAAAAACAACAAACACAAAAACTAGCAAAGAATTTTGCAAAATGATGAACTAAATAATGAATAACCAGGTGCCCGACGGGTATTATCCGTTTAGACCTGTTAAGATCTCGGGTCCAGTCGGATATTAAGTTGCTAATGGGTCAAATTTTAGGACCTGGATCCGGACCCAAATCCACTGGTCCAATTTCGGTTTCGAGTAATGCGTACATATTGACAACCCTAATTTTAAAATAACATGGCTGTTGAAAGTGCAATGGAAGTTTTCATGTTGCACAAATAGATGCGGAGAAAAGACACAAGGTTATGAATCTTGAATTTCATGTTCATCGGTCAGGTGGAAGCTTAATCCCTTCCCACAAACCAATCATGGGTCGTTCCGGCACAAGTCATATCTCACATGGACCTCACAAAACTCCTGCAGATATGTTTTTGCTTAATTAGGTTCCACCAAATACAAATCTTACCCGTTTTCTCATAATGGAGAAATGCATTGGTGGCATGGTAAACTAAATTTCGGAAATGTTAAGACCATAAGAACCGGCCTGAATGAAGTCCAAATCTGTTCACACTACTCTAACGAGTGTATATTTCACATATTTTTTTTTGATCAGTTGGTTATTTAACTGATGTCCCCATTATCTTCCACGTTTAGAATCACAACCGTCATTACATAACTCCCTAAATTAAAATAAGTGTGGAGATTGAAATGTGAAATATACAAGGAATGGACACGAATTCGGACTCGCCTGAATTGCCAGGTTAGGAGACTCGAACCCGATCCACGTCCAACGCCCCCAAACTTGAACTTCCGAAAGCAATAAAGAACCCATCCCTTAAAACCCTAACTAACTCTTCTTCTTCCTCCTATTTCTTCTGCTCAGCAACACTCGAGTGCGGACTTGCAGCTTTTGTTGCCAGTCAACATTTCTTATCCATCAATACCCATATCTCACGATGGACAAGATGTTAGCTGCTGCGGAGAAGAGGGTATTTTCTTTCTTTTTTATTGGATTATGTAATTAAATTTATGGCGAGCAATAGGTATTTCAGAAACCCATTAGAATTGAAAGTTACATCAAGGGATCATAGGTATCCAATTCTGTCCTCGTTATTGTTTGTCTAGATGTGTTTAACTATCATGTATTAGTCGATAAAGTTTATAACTTTTAAGGTCACCGTTTCACTACTAGTATGACTGTAGGTGTAACCTCAATTGCTTAGTTGAAGCTTTATTCTGGTTATATAGTTTTTCTAATGTTGGATGGAGCTACTATCTCTCCGTTTTACTGAAAGTTATCAAATTGGTTAGCTTCTGTCGATGATACTAGTAACCAATAAAACAACTAGATTTATTTGTTCTTATTTTTTTTAAGCAAACATTGAAATACTATAGTTTTTTTTTGATCTACGAAGCACAGACACTTCTCATTTGATGTGTCATTTTTCCCGCATCCACCATTTATTGTTTAGCTTCTCCGTGATGGTGTTTAATTGTTTATATATTTTTTTCTTGATTGAATTTTAATTTTTTTTTTTTTTTGATAATGATTGAATTTTAAATGTGTATAGGTTCTTGTTCATATGGTAAAAATGATGCAAAAGAAAGGAAAAAGAGGCACCAAAGGATATTGGAAGGAATTTTTGAACGTTCATGACCTTAAAAAGGGTGACACTATAAGGGACCCTTCAAGAAGGTCTATTGATGACTTAGTTTCTTTTCTGACAACATTTACCGAAGAGGAAGATATAAAGGTGAATTTTCTTCTCAGTATTCTTATCAAATTGCTTTTTGAAATCTTAGAAATGGTTTCATTTTTGCCGGTTTCTCATGGATATTTATGCTGTTTTTTTGTTTAAGTAATTGCTAGTGACCCAAGAATATAAGAGGTCAAAAGGTCTTACATATTCTTAGCAATTATATAACTGAAAACAACTTGATTCATATCCTTTTTGCCTATTATGAATCAGTAAGTTGATGCATTCTAATTGTCTGAAAGACCTTAGTATGCACGTTTGTCTTAATTCGATGTTGCATCAAGGTGGTAAGTTTTATCTTAATTTGTTTTTGCAATGCAAAATTAACAGTTTTTGGAGAAAGCATTGGAACGTGGATCTAATCGCGAAGCAGTAATACAGTTGCAGAAGAATGCTTCAGTTATTGAATCCTCTCCCCAGGTATGAACTAGAGAGATACCGTATATCAATTCATGTTTCTCTGTCTTTCAGTTCGTGACACTTTTGGATTGGTTTGCCTACAATTTTCTCATTTGCATTAGTCAAATAATAGAATATATTGAGCCTATTATGATTCACAACGGTTGATTATTGTGGAATCTCAGAAGCTGGTTGTCTTAACTCTTGAACACCCAGAATACGCATGCAATTACACCTTCCCATCCGATGAGGAGGTATGATACAACTTCACATCCCAAGTCTTCTTAATGCTATATTTGTAAATCGATTAAACAAGGTTTATGGGACACCCACTGATACTTCAAATATTCAATATTAATTATCGCCATAGTTAACTATCACCTGATGTTTCTCTTGATTCATACAAGGAGTGTTTTCCTTATTTCTGATTTGTTACTTTTATGGGTCACGGACGTTGGTACAGGACTGGGTAATCACAAAATTGGGTAAACTTTCTAAGACGAAGGAATCCGGTAAAATGGTTGCTATTGATTGTGAGATGGTTCTTTGTGAAGATGGTACAGAGGCTGTAGTGCAAGTGTGTGTTGTAGATCAGAATTTAGAGGTACATTTTCTGAACCATATTATCTTAGTATTACTTTTGTAGCTAAGCAGGCTGACAATTACATCAAGTAACCTTCAGGATTTAGGCCTGGTCTATGTTCCAAGTGTATTATACTTTGTTATCTAAAATCACTGCATCACTCTGTATGTTTCTTCCAGGTTAAACTCGATACACTTGTGAAACCCAATAAGCCTATTGTTGACTATAGATCTGAAATTACTGGAATCACTGCTAAGGATTTGGAAGGAGTTACTTGTTCTTTAGCAGATGTACAGGTAATATTTGAAACTTAGATGTTTGTAATATGAATTTTTAAACCTCCCTAAATTGATATCCGTCTTTGTAGAAATCAATGAAAAAGCTGTTGTCGCATGGAACTATTTTGATCGGTCACAGTTTGAATTGTGATCTACGAGGTACTTGAACGACTAGATTCATCTGTACACAGCCACAACTCTCCCCCTTATATTTGTTAAACATTTTTTTTAGCTTACATTTCTTTTAATTTTTTTTAATGTTGTGTAGCTCTGAAATTGGATCATGCAAGGGTTATCGACACATCGCTTATCTTCCGATGTACAGATGGAACTACTCGCAGGAAACCTTCGTTGTGCCACCTTAGCAAGGCAAGTTCACAACTTTTTTTTTATGAATCACAACAGAGTCACCAATTTCCACCTTTACATCTGTTATCTATATGTTTTCTGGCAAAATTAGATTGATTTTCATTGGTCTACTAAGCCATGACTTAAACAAAATTACTTACTTTGGTTCTTTTCATGACGAATGTTATGATAATAATACGTATATAAGTTTTGGCTGGCACTATTGATGAAAGAGTAGCTGGAGAAAGCAAAGAATTTGTAGGACTCACTATCTGAAACCTTATTATTTTTATCTTATCATTAACATATCTCACCCAGGACTGGTTGGTCATCAAATCTTTTATTAGGAGCTAGTGGATTGGTAAATGATCAAGAGATATTTGTGAGTCATCTTGACTTTGTTCTAGTTTTACTCTGACAGATTGTGCTCGGCCATGACCTCAGGGAGAAGGGTGCTCCACATAATTGTCTAGCCGATGCACGTGCTGCAATAAAACTGGTTCTTGCCAAGCTGGAAAAAGGATTTGATGAAATCATTTCCTTGGATGCCAAAGAGGTAATGTTGGAACTATAATATGGCACTGTATATTTATGTATTAACACATTGTTTTGCTGATATGTTTCTTCTGTCTTGATATCGTACGCAGGTAACCGGTGACGATCTATTGAAGCTTTTTGTTCACAGAATACCAATTCGTGTAACTGCAGATGAATTACGTAAAATATTTCCAGAGGACTCTACTGTCGTATTTGAGGTATGCATGCACGTTAGGTTGAATTTTCTCTCTGTTGAAATTAAATGTCAAGGAAGGAGCCAGAAAAAGTTTACCGTTGTGCTTTCCTAATTGCTGATAAGTTTGAATCTGAATTGAGATTGTCAAATCCAATGGTGGAAAGGAGCACCTTGATGCAATTTACTTTTTTGCCGCTGGCACATCCCTTTTGCGGTATAGAAGTCCAAAACCTGCGTTTTGATGCGGGCATTGATGTGTTTTTTCGATCTTTTTCATTTTTGACTTTTAAGCCTTGAAAATACAACCCTACTACCCACCTATCTACTCCCTACCTATATAAGTATTATTAGAGAATACAAGTGTCTAAGTTGAAGAGACTAAAGGTGGAGACTGTACTGTACCATGCAAACAACTAAATTATTAGTCACTTGTTGACTTCTTGTTTTATGAACATATATGTTTTCTCTCCCTGTTTACCTTTTTTCCGCTCTTCTAGCACTTTATCAGTTGTGCTTATATATTTGTTTTTCTAGCATTTACTTTTAGCAATGTGAGGCTCTGCATTGCTGTTGTGCATTTCCTTGCCAACGGAAAACGAGTCGCATCCGCTCAATGTTTTGTTAAACCTCGGGCCAACTAAAAAGTCATTTTACTGGAATTTTTTTGTCAGTTTTAGTGGAAGTCAGTTCTTGGATTGTGTAGTTCACGTAGAACTTAATGAGACTCTTTCATTTTACTTTTTCAAAACTTGCTGTAATTTTTTTTTCCAGCAATTGTAGATCCTTGTTTTCCAACTTCGATAACCAATGTTGTCAGAAAAGTTTCAAACTTTGCTAAACTTTGGCTGGCAGCCTTTCTACAAACCCCAAGCAAAACAATATTATGCATCTGCGATTTTCAAAGATCAACAGGAGGTACTTGCCACTTTTGAAAGTATTGAAGGTGAAGAAGGAAAGGTATGAATTCACCTTCTCATTCATTTTCCTTTTATGGTAGGAACTAAGCATATGCCATGATCAAATTAGGATGATATGAAAAGGATACATAGACACTTGTAACTTACAGTTATCAGAAATTTGAAACTTCCTTCTTGGGGAGAGTGTAAGGTTTCTCAAGAACGTAGGTAGATGTATATTCAGAGTATCTTAGCACAGGTAAATCACCTTATACTTCATTAAAGAGTGGAAACCATGGACAAGCTAGAGACTGAATACAAGACACCGAGAGAAATATTAGCGGCCTGTCATCTCATCCTACACTCATGGATGTTAGCACAAACAGCTCCCTCATCCAACTGTTAGCATCAATCCGTCTGTCCTGTTTTTCGTAATTGGTCTACGCAACTTTTTTGCAAAATTGAGAAGAGAACATTCTGTTTTTCTACCTCAGAAGAATGTGGACTGAAGTAATGTTCAACTTTCTTGTTACATTATTTTGCAGGATTCACATGGTTTGCCTCAGAAGTTTGTTACCTTTCAACTCAAAAATGGAAATTTTGCCAGTGTTTATGTTCTCTAAAATGGTTAGAGATGACCATCCTTTACTAGATTCTTCAAGAAAGAGACGTATCCAAGAAGTAGAAGACAACGATGAGGAGTCTAACAAAAAGCAGAAAACAAACAAAGACAAATGTGCGGAACACATCAAAGAGATTAAAAGTCTTAAAGAACAACTCGAGCAAAAGAATAGTCAGGTGGTTCACTTGCAAAAAATCATAGCTGCTCTAATAAGGAAAGAAGGACTCTAAAAAGTTGTCACCGTCTCTATTTTTCCTCTATTTATTTCCATCGCTAATATGTTGTAGAATAGAACGGAATTTGCCATTATAAGCTTCATGGCTCTTCCCTTTGAGCGAATGATTTATCAACCTAGCTAACTTAAAAATGTTTATCAGTGTACTAGTGAAGAAAAACATTATCATTCTTTAATCAGAGAGTTCAATTTTGATACTATAGCATCTTCTTAATATAATTTGTACTCCCCAAAGCTTGCATTTTTCCATTAATCGCAGTTTATATTTCATACGGCCAAGGCATATTTTTTTCCTCCGGGCAGATGGGTGCGCCTTTTTTTAAGCCAAACAAGCCTCCTGGGCCATGACAGTCATTGCATTTTATTCCTTTTGAAGGGACTTGCAGTGCTGCCTCCAACTCTTTATTGTTTTTGCCTCCTGTAATTGAGGTATTATCAGTCGGTGAACCCATCCGACGCCCAGACATTTTTTCTGTGGTGTTTCTCGGAGACATCCAAATAGCACATCCAACCGTCCAACGAGTCCAATGGGAAACACATGAGTATATGAAACACGGATAGGATTTTGTTACTATGGGAAGAGTGGGACTGGAAATTATGTGTAAATAAATAGACGTGGCATCTGAAACACATGACACCACTGATGCAAACCTCCCGACATGACTGGCGTACCTCTCTACTCGGTACGGGACACGGCTTTCTTTATTCATATACGTGACACATTTTTTCAATTTCTATTCTTTTTTTACTCCATATAAAAAGCACAGGAGTGAGAGAAACAGAAAAAGAAATAGCAAGAGAGTACTAGGAAAATATATAAAAAATGTCATCTTCAGTAATTGAATTAGGATCAACAATAACACAAGGCGGTAGCAGCAGTAGAGATGATCATGGTGACCATGATGATCAAAGGCTTGAATCAGTACAGATGGAAGACTTGACGATATATAGAAATTTGTCACTTCCTTCTGAAACTTTTCTCAAATCAGCTATTTCTCTTAAAGACCAGGTATGAACTTAATTTCTCTACTCTACCTCAACTGCGTAGTGAAGGTTAAGTTAGTATCAATTGGAATATGAATTGAATGATGGTTTTATTTTTCTAGTCGCTGTAATCAGTTTTTCTGGTTGTTGGTTTTTAGGTAGTGGAAGCTACTTGGAGAGAAGCAAATGGTAGAAAGAAGGGTTGTGTTGATCCAACGGTGTATACAGGTTTACTTGGAACAGTTTTTACTTGTTTGAGATCATATGAAGCTACCGGAAATCAGAATGACTTGCTATTGTGCACTGAGATTGTTGATTCTTGTGCTGCGTTTATTGCAAGCACTTCTAAAAGGTCGGTTGCCTTAATTAGTTTTTCCTAACTAATCTTCTTTATTGAAGTTTTGTTGTTAATCAATTAGTTGGTTCAAGTTAAGCTATCAGAAAAGAAGGATGGGGAACTTAGGCGCATGCCCAAAATTCTTTTTTTTCTTACCGCCAGGTCCAGAATTACTTTTCCCTACGATCGCGCCCAACATTATTTAAAATCATTAAAAATGTGCAGAGTTCCTCAATTACCCTTCAACGGTTTTATTAACTCCCAAAAACGGTCGGAACCATTTGTTTTCTCTTCTTCTCATTTTTTCTTCATCTGTTCTTCTTATTTTTTCTTCATCCGTTTTTCTATTCCTATTCCTCCATAAACACTGTAACGGATGACTGATTATTGAAGTTGATCAAACCCTAAAAATCAATTTCAAACTCTAAAAAACATTGACCCTAGAATTCAGTAGAACCAAAATGGATGAAACACCGACAAAAACACGTCTTCAGAAATCAAAAGAGAAGAAATTAGGTACTAAAACTAGTTTAATCGATCTTATTCTTGCATGCATTCGGTACATTTGATTTTATCGATTTTCGATTTTAATTTTTATTCTTGATGCTTCAGATGAAAAAGGAAAAATGAAGTCGAAGAAACAGAAAAAACCCGGTGAGATTTATCATTAGCTTCATCTGTCATTGTTTGATTTTGTTTTTTTTTGAATTTATTTTTTTTAATCCTGAATACCCATAATTTTTTTTTGAGTTATCACTTTATTCTTCTTCGATTTTAACATAATTTTCTCCTCAATGTGATTTTACCTTCTGATATTGAAGATGAACAAGAAGAAATTGATAGCGTCGAAACACTGAAGGAGATGCAAATCAAGGCAAAGAAAGCTGCACCAAAGGAAGTATTGGGTGATGCAGATAATGAGGATGATAATACAAATAAGCAATGTGTTGTCTATAAACAAGGTGCGTTGAATTCCTTCCTGTTCCTGTTATGCATCAGTTATGCGCCTTAACAAAAATCAATGCATGACATATTATTCAGTTCCAATATTAAATGCATGACTAGTTATGCACCTTAATAAATCAATGCATAACATGTTATGCAGCCCAATATATGAATGCATGACCGGTTATGCATTTTTCAATATTGAAAAGGAGTTAAGCAGGGTTGTGTTTTTAAATGCATAATAAGTTATGCACCTTAACAAAAATCAATGCATGACATATTATTCAGTTCCAATATTAAATGCATGACTAGTTATGCACCTTAATAAATCAATGCATAACATGTTATGCAGCCCAATATATGAATGCATGACCGGTTATGCATTTTTCAATATTGAAAAGGAGTTAAGCAGGGTTGTGTTTTTAAATGCATAATAAGTTATGCACCTTAACAAATCAATGCATGACATATTATTCAGTTCCAATATTAAATGCATGACTAGTTATGCATTGTTTAGATTAGCTGCATCACAGGTTATGCATATAAAAAATGTTGTTATATTTTTTATGCATTCCTTTGATGAGTGTCATTAATCATGTTGCAGTATAATGAGAAATTTAGAGATGAGTACAGTGCAATGGAGATGGAATTCTGTGAACCAAGAAAACCAAGAAAAAGAAAGAGATATATGATCTCGTCGCAATGAATCTTGAAAAGAACAGGGACAAGTATGAAGAAGCATTTCTGGATGCGATTAAGATCATTGAACAAGAAACGTGTCCCCCCGATAGTGCTGAAGCAAGGTTGCAGATCATTGAAGCAAAGCTGAAAGACATGAAGCAGACTCAGGAGAGGAATAGACAGAGTGGAGTAGACTTCAATGAAAAGTTGTATAATTACGTGAAGGAATTGCTTGTTGATTGTGGCAACATAGAAGTGCAGGAGGAGTCGTCAGGTGGACCTAGTGTCAATGTATCATCAGCTGAGCCAAGCGACCCACTGAGCCAAAACTTGCCAAGGAATGAGACTCTTGTTGAACTGGTATCTTCAACTGAACCACCTACACAAGAATCAGTCCCAGAAGTTATCAGACTCGATAGCCAAGACCAAACGGCTAGTCAAGGTATCCAGTCTTCACCTTTCAAGTTCATGGACATGGAAAAAGCTGTTAATCTCTCCAGCGACGACAAGGAAACAGAAACTCAAGTGGAATTGGAGACAACACCAAATATAGCAACAACACAAGAAAGACTTGAAGCACAGGAAAGAGACTTTTTGGCCGGTGGTGATGATGACATTCTTCCAGAAACTCAGAAGAAAGCAGAAGAATATGTGGTGCCCACATTTAATCTGCATTTATCACAACCTGCTGCTGCAATTAAAGATGATGCTGGTGGACCACAAGAGCAAGCTGAAAATCTGCAACAACCCGCTGTTGAGATACCACAACATCAAACTGAAGAACCACAACAACCAGAAGAGCCAGTGGCTGAAAATCCACAACAAGTAGCTGTTGAGATGGTTGTTGATGCAGAGAAGGAGATGGTGGTTGAGAATCCTTTAACTCCTGGTGCCACACAAGATGCTGAAAAAGAAAAAGGCTATAATGAAGATGCTGAGATGGAGACCGTTTCAAAAAACCTGGTACCTCTTCTTTTATTATAAACTGTTTACTATATTGTTGTTTTGTTGTTTAATCAACTATTTACTTAATTTCATAATAAACTGTTTATATCTAACACATTTTGGTTACATGAATCTCTAGGAAGAAGACGTAGGAGGGGAGTTTGTACCAAGAACAGAATTTTTGAAGAGGTCACCATTGAAGAAAAAGTCAGTATTCAAGCGAAAAGCAAACAAGGCAGAAGAGGATGGGAAGCAACCAGGAAGCAAGGTAAGAAGAATCAAGGAAAGGACAACATGTAATCAAAGGACAACCAGTGTACTACTCAAAGATTGTGAGCTAGGGAAGCAGAAGAAGCAAAAAGACAAGCCTGATGAGAATAAAGTTGAAGAAGAAAATCCCCGTACGTCTACTGGCTTGCCGTTCAGAAAATTACCTCCGCTGGAAACAATGGAATGCTTTCAAGATTACAAGGATACAATAGAACCATCCATGATGGAAGTACCGAAGACATACTTTGAGAATGCCAACAGCCTGTAAGTACATCAAAATTACCTTTATGCTTGTTTGCATAATATGTCATGCAGCTCCCAATGTTTAATGCATGGTTAGTTATGCATTGTTTAAAATATCTACATCACATGTTATGCAGCTCCAATGTTTAATGCATGTTCAGTTATGCAAAAAATGTTGTTATATTTATTATGCTTGTTTAATAAATCAATGCATTACAGGTTATGCTTCTGATGAAATAAATGCATAACAAGTTATGCTTAAAAAAAACCCATGCATAACACAACCCTCTAGTTTATGGTTCTGCCGCATGTCACTTGAATAAAACATCTCACCAATTGTGTCTTATGTCATCTGCAGAAATTCGGCTTGGAGTATCAGAGAAGGAGAAGACCCGTACTTGGGATATTCGGATTCACAGAGATATAATAAGGCAGCTAATGAACAACGAATACTTAGAAGACCAAGTAGTACGCTACTACAGTTATAGGTTGTTCAAGAAGCGGGAAAATGAAAAGATGGCTGATAGTGTTGAACATAGGTATGCGGAGTCTGCATTCATGATGCCAGATGCTTGGATAAGTCAAGAAAATAAAATCATTTTGCTGCATAACAAGTCATTCCTTCATATTATCTTATGCCCATATAATTACTTCAGCATAAAATGTTATGCAACTATATTGAACTGCATAACAAGTTATTCAACATTGTTTTCTACACCTGTTGTGCACCCTTTCAATTGCATCCACTAACTTTTTTTTCCTAAAAAATATTTCTTTTGCAGTTCTTTGTTAAAACAAAGGAGAAAGATGGGATTGACAAATTTGTTGGAGAATTCATCTTGAATCTCCCTATTGAAGTTGAGAGAATGTTCATTCCAATGAACTATATGACAAAGGAAAACCCTGCTGGTACACATTGGACATTGTTAGAGTATGACTTTTCAGAGGGTGAGTGGAACTACTATAACAGTGTTGAAGGCTATAAATCTAACTGCAAGAAACAAGCTCTCATAATGGCAAAGGCTTGTATGCCGTATTTGATCCAAAGATATGATGAACTGAATCTATCACCACAAATCGTAGATATAAAGCGGGAACCGCTTGTATACAAGGATATTTTTACCAAGATTGTTCCTGAACAAGGTCATCACCCCGACTGCCTCATATTTGTATGCTATTATATGAAGATGAGCATGAAGTCTCAAGTCAGGAACAAATGGCTGAAGTTGGGAAAGGAAGATGCAGTAGAAAAATCCAACAAGAAAAGAGTAAGTCTGGTATTGAAAATGCTGACGGATCTTAGAAACAGTTGGGCGATAGATGCCAATGAAGACATCTGGGATGATATTGCGCGTCAATGTGATGAAGATGAGCGTCAAATGTGAAGTTGTGCATAATAAAAAGGCTCAAACATAACTTTGTTTTAACAACCTGTGTGTTGTTGGTAGGTTGAGAAATTTAACTTGGGAGTGAAAACTAATGGGAAAGTAGTTAGTAGTTCTTGTCAGAACAACTTATATTATCTTGTCGGTGTTTATAAATATATTTATTATATATCAATGCTGGTTTCAGTGCTTCTATTTGCTGCAATCTTATTTCATTTAACTGTACTATGATATAAATCTTACAAGGAAAATGAAGGAACAACAAGTTACATATAAACATCTAAATAACAAGTTATGCAACAAAATAAACCTGAATAACATGTTATTCCTAATAAAATAAATGTGCATGGCTTGTTATGCATATGCAGATGCATGAAGGAACCACATTTGCATGAGTCGTTATGACGCCATCTTTAAAAGAATAAATGCTTAACAGATCGTGCATCGTCGAAAAACAATGCATAAGAGATTATGCATCTTCAAAACAATAACGCATCATACGTTATGCATCATAAAAACTAATGCATAACAAGTTATGCATCATCAAAAACTAAAGCATAATCCATTATGTATTTAAGAATAAAAATGAAAACATTATCTGATAGAAGCAGAAAAACACACAGTGAAAAAAAAGTATTTTTCATAAAACCAATACAAAAAAGAAACTAAGTACAGAAAAAGTACTTGTTCATAAAAACTAATACAGAAACTAATGAAACAAAATAAACCTGAATAACATGTTATTCCTAATAAAATAAATGTGCATGACTTGTTATGCAGACGCATGACTTGTTATGCAGATGCAGATGCATGAAGGAACCACATTTGCATGAGTCGTTATGACGCCATCTTTAAAAGAATAAATGCATAACAGATCGTGCATCGTCGAAAAACAATGCATAAGAGATTATGCATCTACAAAACAATAAAGCATAATACGTTATGCATCATAAAAACTAATGCATAACAAGTTATGCATCATCAAAAATTAAAGCATAATCCATTATGCATTTAAGAATAAAAATGAAAACATTATCTGATAGAAGCAGAAAAACACACAGTGAAAAAAAAAGTTTTTTCATAAAACCAATACAAAAAAGAAACTAAGTACCGAAAAAGTACTTGTTCATAAAAACTAATACAGAAACTAATGAAAGAAAAATGAATAAGGTTCAAACATAAAAGTAATAGTCTGAAGAAACACACAAGATAATTGCTCTTCTTTAACTTCCCTTAGGCTGCTTCGGCGGCTTCGGAGGCTTCTCATAACAGGTAGGATTCGTACATGTTTGCTTGTTATGATGACCAAGCTCAAAACAATTACCACAGCGAATAGCTCTCCTGGGCGGCTTCTCATATCTGCTCAAATGACTATTAGCTTGTGGTCTCCCTGGCGGCCTCCTAACATCAGGTACATCGATAATATCATTACCTTCATAAACTTCAGGCCTGTTATAGTTCGGAATAGGATGAATTGCATGACTGTATGCATTATTGAAGTATGAAGTAGTGAAATAAGGTTCAACAAAATCATATGGATTAGAACCAGACATTGTTATCGATGCGAAAGCATGCACACATGGAAACCCATAGACGCGCCAACTCTGACAGGTACATGTCCTTGCCACAAGGTTAACACTATGAGAACTGTCCCCTCCTTCCACTTCATAAACATGAGTATCGGACTGTATAGCCATCCAGGTTAAACCCTCATCAATAAGAGCCTTCGTCTTATTTTCATTCTTCGGCGTGAGAATTGTTATGAAACTATTACCCGTATTCCGCCTTTCTGACATCATACTCATCACATCCTTCCTTATCTGATCCAGAAGAGCATTTGCAGGGAGCTTCTTGTGTACCTTCATCCAACTATTGAAGGATTCAGCAAGAGTAGAAGATGTCCTACCATACCTACAACCCTGGAAAAAGGCATTTGACCACTTCTCTGGAGGGATATCTTCAATATAGTCGGCAACCCAACCACAACCAAGACCCCTAATAGTAGCGACGCCAGTTTGGAAACCTTCGTGACTAAGAGCATAAGCAGCAGCTTGAAATGAGTCAATAACTGCACCATACCTTTCGTCAGATGCATTAATAGGTAAGTTCATCTTAAGATGATAATAGTAGAAACTATGGAAGGCTCCAGGAAAGTAAAATGGAATCGCTCTCTTTAATCCTTCTGCACGATCAGATAAAAATGTGATTGGCCTTTGATCATGATCAAGAACATTACTCAAATTCCTCATGAACCATTCCCAGTTATCATTATCTTCACCAGGTACCAGGTCCATGGCTAGTGGGAAGAAGCCTGCACAGAAAAAAAATATAAAATCAAGCCAGCGTCTACATGAAGTATGTGCAGCTAAAAAAATGCATAATGGCTCATGCATCTAAACTAAACAATGCATAAGACATTATGCATCTAAAACAGAAATGATGCATAACCAGAAAAGTGAAAACAAATAATGCATAATGTCTTATGCATCTAAACTAAATGATGCATAAGACATTATGCATGTGCATAAAAAGGATGCATAAAATCAGTAAGTGAAAACCATAATGCATAAGACATTATGCATCTAAACTAAACAATGCATAAGACATTATGCATCTAAAACAGAAATGATGCATAACCAGAAAAGTGAAAACACATAATGCATAATGTCTTATGCATCTAAACTAAATGATGCATAAGACATTATGCATGTGCATAAAAAAGGATGCATAAAATCAATAAGTGAAAACCATAATGCATAAGACATTATGCACCTAAAAAAATAATGTATAATGTCTTATGCATATAAAACAGAAATGATGCATAACCAGAAAAGTGAAAACAATAATGCATAAGACATTATGAAGAAAAAATAAATAATGCATGAGACATTATGCACATATATAAAAAGGATGCATTATCAGAAAAATTACCATTTTCAGCATTGATAGCGGTTGCAGCCATGAGGCATCCTCTATATGTCCCTGTAAGAAAGGTAGCATCGACATAAACCATGGGGCGAAGGTAACGGTAACCATAGATGCATGCCTCGAAAGAAATAAAAAGACGCACAAACTTATTTGAAGGTGCCTCATCTTCTAATTCAGCTGAACTATCCTCGTTCACTTCATGTTCATCCGTTTGAACTTGAAAATCAATCCAACTCCCAGGATTTGTGCTGCGAATGGAATCTACATACCATGAAAGATGCGAATACGACATGGCTTCATCACCAAATATATCCTCATACACTTTCTCTCTTCCGTTGTAAGCTTGGTAGTATTTCACATTGATCCCGTAGCTAGTTTTGAAAAACTTTGCCAAATCAGATGCTTTGAAACTCGTATCACTTTGGATTTCATCCTTGATCAGACTAGAAACAAATTTACTGCTGAGCCTGTGGAAAAGCCTTTCAGTTCCAACACCACAGGTATGACTGCTCTCATATTTCTTAACCTTAAGCATCCTGTTTTCAACATCAACAACACAAACCTTATACTCCCAAGGGCAATTTTCTTTTGAGCATTTTGCATAGAACCTGCTAGGTTCATTCTTCTTATATACAATAACATTCCCAGCTTTTAACTCGTATTTCTTCACTACGATACGTACCTCTACTACACCTCCAAAAAACACTTTACCAACTTCACCAAGTAATTTATCCCAACCTTCAGTCCTAAGAACCTTGTTAACAGGCACATAACCATCTTCAAGGAAATTCACCATAGCTTGTTCGGGTTCAGGTTCTATTACACGACTACTTGAAGCTCTACTACGACTTCTGGAAGAATTACAGCCAACTTCGACAAGTAAATCAAAGCTCTTCTGACCTTTACAGTGGCAACGAGATACAAAACATTGAAGCAGAATATCAGAATCAACTC
This sequence comes from Papaver somniferum, assembly GCF_003573695.1. Taxonomy (NCBI): domain Eukaryota; kingdom Viridiplantae; phylum Streptophyta; class Magnoliopsida; order Ranunculales; family Papaveraceae; genus Papaver; species Papaver somniferum. The sequence goes on along the minus strand of NW_020620825.1, from coordinate 17,684,531 downwards.
GCACAAACTTGCTTCCATCATTAAAGAAAAATCTGACATGATGCGGTAATAAACTAGTCCAGTTCTGGCAAACGGCTGTCTTCAAAGACTCCAAAGTTGTGTTGACATCAACAGGATGTGCTAAGAATTCACTGAAGTAGTGAATTACAGCTAGTGCACTACCAACATGCATTTTCACCCTGCAAAACACAAAAGAGAAAAAACCAAACATATCTATCCTGCATATTGCTTCACAAAAATTCTTACTCAAAATTAAAAGATCAAATCAACAACAGCAAACAATCTACATTAACCATAATCAGATGAGAAATCAACAGGATATCAAAATCAATAACAGATAACAGATCAAAAATAAGAATGGAAAAACAAATCAAATAAAAAATCCAACATAACATAAGCAAAACCTAGTAAATTGGTATGTCAACATCGGAACATGAAATCGAAACAAAAAAATTTAATCGAAAAGATCTACATTGATGTTAACAAATTCAAAACCTAGAAAATAAACAAAAATTCAAAAACAAGCTTAAAAGATCTAAAAAACGATTCGAAAAACTAAATTAAGCTTCGGAAACATAAAATAATAGATCCTAATCTTACAGAAACTAAAACATAGAATCGAATCAAGATTAAACAAAAATCAGAATCAAAGATTGGAATAAAAATGAACGAACCTGAAGCTTTGCTGAGTAAATTGAATCTCTCTCGGTAATCAAGGACAAGTGAGGCTAAAGCTTTGCTGAGTAAATTGAATCTCTCTCGATAATCAATCTCTCGAAAATAAACAGGATATACTGAAACTGAAAGTGAGGCTAAACTGGGAAATAAAAAAGAAAATAAACGAATTTTGAAAACTCTGGGCCTGCAAATAATTTGTTGGCTGCTTTTGGGTGCGCCCGTGAGATTTTGTGAGGATGGGTTTCACATTAGAAAAATGTGTAAGAATGGGTCTCCCTGTAGTTTTCACAAGAAGGATACATATAGGGATGGGCTCCACCCACTCACAAGGGAAATTAGAATCGAATAACTTTTAAACGAGACGCTATAGTATAGACCATACTTATGGATATTGTTTTTAAAAAGTAAGGAAGTCTGTTTTAGGATTGCAATTTCATATTCGCGTAGAGAACGTCACGACGAAAAATGGCCATCAAATTTGATTCCAAGATGACTTTGTACCTCTCCAAAAAGAATCAGCTCATCTTTGTTGTCGCACGGGGAAAACGGAAAGACACGGAAAAAGCCAATAATGTGAAAATCGTTTCGAAATGAGCCCATTATAGTATGATGTAAAAGAGATATTAAAAGTTGGTCCTGATAGTGATAGAGATGGGTCGAAGCGCATTTCTTTGACAACCAACGGTGAAGGGTGGTTATGGTAAGTTACATTTCTGATTTCGACATATTTGTTTTGTGGATTGCAGGCATTTGACATTTTTGTGTGGAAGTGGAGGAGTGTATGCACTTGGAGTTGTGACCGCTAATTACAGAAATGACCTTCAAAGGCGTAGTCTGTTCTTGGACCATTTCCTTCAGGTAAGTCTAGGTATTAGTATGTATTTATTTTTTTTCTTTGATGAAAAATATATTTTGAACCAAAATGTGTCCTCTCTAGGTTTTTCTACTTAAACTCGGCAAACATTTACAAGTAGTCTATCCGTGGTAGCCTGGTAGGAGTAGGATAGCACATGCATTATGTGTACTATGTCTTAAATTATTAGATGTAAGAGCATCTAGTGCAATAATGGTAATGCAGTAGATTATCTCTTGTACAGTGAATGGGTGTGGAATGTGGGCAAGAAGAAATTCACATTCCAAACACCTTTAATAATTCAGAGAAGCATGTTCCTAATCTGCTGATATACTAGGCCCGCCGCGTTCCTTGATATTACTACTAAATCCTTTTTGAGTTGCACACAAGCGATGCACAATTTCATGGAGAGTTACTAAAAACACGAAACTTTAAGAAACTTATGATATTGTTTTCATATCATAACGACCACTTTTTTACTTCTAGTAAATAAAAGGGTAACCGTGTGTTTCTTCTAGCTCAATCTGTTGATGAAATTTACTAGTAGGCATGTGATATATCCTCATTTCAGTTGCTTTACAGAACCTATTTAGCTAGTTTATTTATTTAAACTCGTAGGATGGGTAATGGGTAGAGAATAAGGATCAAACATAAGGGAAATAATGATGCTACCTGACCAGCTGTAAAATTTCTTATCAGTGCCAACAAAAAGCATGGGTCAAATCAAACTGCATTGTAAACCTTTGCCATTTTTAAAATGGCATAGCATATTGTTATGGTTATTGATTTGATAACATAAAATTTGTTTGTCTATTTGTTCTTCACTGATGCTGATTATCAATTTGTGATTGAAACCGCTGTTTATATGCATAATTTGAAAATTATGATTTTTGTGCTGTGAAGACGTGAGTTAGATTATGTTAGCTGAGATTATGGGTAAGGGACTGATGCTCTAGAGAGAATTACCGAGAAAATATACTCCACGCAAAACAACTCAGAAAATCAGATCCTGTTCATGTACTATGGCGGCAGCCGAACTCCGACGCCTGCACTATTTAGACTCTCAGCCAGCCGAAGGTCATGGTCCTAAGCTAGGGCTTAATGTTGTTGTGTAATTTCAACGTTGAGATTCTAGGGTCATGGAGTATTAAAAAAAAAATGCTGAGCTATCATCCACTTGTTCATACCTAGCTTTTTGGAGTTTGGTTATTTGCTACTGAACTCTTTTAACTGCAACATTTGTCTCAAAAGTCGTGTCAGTTTCTGTCTTTAATTTCCATCATGTGTGATTTAGTTCTCTTAACTGGTCCTAAGAGTTTGTACATTGTGCAAGACATGTGAAGAAAGCAGATATCTGTTGCTTCTGGCATTAAGATATCTCTGACTTTGAAATTGGTCCAAATTTTAGAATCAACTTTTGTGAAAGCTTTATATCATGAGGGCAGTCCTGCCATATAATCTTCAGTTTTTGTTCACTCTCCATGGTCCTGGATCTGTGCCTGGATATACTTTACTCATTGGTGTCGCATCCATTAACCTTTACTGTGTTGGATTGTAAATTGTACCCAAATTGCACTTCACATGGACCTTTACTGTGCTGGATATATTCTACCATAATTTTGTGATTTTGTGTTAGTCAGCCAAGCTTGACAGGGTTTTCTTATAATGATTAGGTAGCACAAGAGAGAGCACTTCCTGCTGGGCCTGAGGAAGGTGGTTTTGGAATGTCATATGAACTTCTATATAGGCCTGTCAATGGAAATCCGTTAACCGTTAGCCGAATCCGATTACCCGGTTGCCGTTACGTTTAGTTCCATTATATCCGTTATCCGTTACCGATAATGTAGAGGTTAATTTTATATGACGGTGACGGCAACGAAAGACCTATTTCCGTTAGCCTTAGTTCCGTTAACCGCTAACGTGTGCCTAGCACGTGTAACATTCATCTATACCTAGGTTACTATACTCGAATGAACATCATTTTCATCTTCTTCTGTTCTTCAACTCACAAACGAGAGAAGAAAAACTCACCCCTCAGTCGATTAGAAAACTAGGGTCATCTCCTTCCTTTCAATTCGAGCAAAATCATCATCTTCATTCGATTAGAAAACTAGGGTTATCTTGTACTTTTTATTTCGAGTTTAATTTCAATCCTAAAAACTAAATTTTCAATTTAGGGTTTCTGAAAATTGAAATTAGGGTTTTCAATTCGTGAAATTAATCATGACCCAAAGCGAAAGAGGAGCATCCAATTGCGTTGGTTCATCAAAAAGAAGTCATCCCTCTCAATCACTTTCAGTTGCATCTGAATTACCTTCTGCATCTCAAGTTCAACAATCAGGAATTCAATCAACACCTGCTGCTGTTGCAACAGAAGAAGCAGTAGAAGAAATAGAAGTAGATGAAGATCCAATTATAGCTGAAGCAAAGAAGAAACTGCGTGCAGTAAGGTCTGATGTTTGGGATGATTTTGAAAGGTTAACTGAAAAGAAGATGGTAAAAGGTAAGGAGATTGGGATACTTGTAGCTAAATGCAAACATTGTAATAAGAGAATGACTTCACCCAGTAGCCAAGGAACCAGCAAATTGCATTACCATGCCAAAACTTGCCAAAAAAAGCCTGCCAACAAGAAAGGACAAACAAAGATTACTACAGTCAGAACAGGTAATGCACAAACTAAGCTTGCTAATTGGAAGTATGATGCTGATGCTACTAGGATACTAGTTGCCAAAATGATTGCTAAACATGGTTATCCAATCACTATAGTTGAGCATCCATATTTTGTTGAGTTTGTGAAGTCTTTAAATCCTGCTGCTAAACTTTACACTAGGAATACAGTTAGGGAAGATATCATGAAACTAAGAACTGAGTTCAAAAAAGAATTACAAGACCAATTTGAGGACTAAGGAGGAATGCAGTTGGCATTGGCAGTGGACTAAGGAGGACTAAGGAGGAATGCAGTTGGCATTGGCAGTGGAGAATTTGGAGATGGAGGAATGCATTTGCAGTTGCAGATGCAGTTGGCATCCCTTTGTCTTTTCTTTTGCAAAAACTTGGTTTTTTTCTTTTGATAGAACATGTGATGATCTGAACATGTAATTTGGTTTAGAACATGAACATCTGTATGTTTTTTTTTTTCTGTGTGTCATGGATTTAGAACTTGTTTGCTTGGATTTAGAACTATTCTATGTAATTGGTTTGTGTTTTAAACCTGCTTTTGTGTTGTCCTGTGACATACCGGTTAATACCGGAAAATTAACCGTTAGCCGATAAGTCCGACGTAACGGCAATGGTTTTGGATTTTGCAATTCCGTCGGCATTTAACGGATAACGGTTAACCTCTAATTTAAACGGCAAAGGTAGCGGCAGAGCCATTATTTGTTACGTTAAGTGCCGTTGACAGGCCTACTTCTATACGGCCGAGCTGGATTTCTTTGGTCTGCATTATTCGTTAACAAGCATCTCGGAGAAGATACTATCCCTAAGGACCTTCTCATACCAATCGTGGAAGCCGTGCTGGCTGGGGGTCGAGCAGGGGCATTAAATCACACTGCGTGCCCGTTGATGTATAGATGGCATGGGACTAGGTATTAGGGTGCAGCTCATGGTCTTGCTGGAATCCTTCAGGTTTTACTAAACTTTCCGCTGTCCGCTTATGATGCTGAAGATGTTAAAGAGACCTTAAGGTACATGATGAGAAACAGGTTCCAACAGAGCGGCAATTATCCTGTAAGTGGAGGAAACCCCAGGGATAAGTTGGTGCAGTGGTCACATGGTGCGACGGGTATGGTCATTACCCTATGCAAGGCTGCACAGGTTAGTCCTTTCCATTTCTGTTTCGTTTCTATAGTACAGTATTTTTAACAGCAAACGGAAGTATGAATTGAAATTAAACATTGGTGGAAATCATTAAAAAATCAATAATTTTAGTGCGCATAGGTAATCATCGAAGGCTATAACGACTGCGGCGGAGAAGACAATTTGTCCCCCTGTTCTTGAATATATGGGCGAGTGACCCTGTAGCTTTGATTTTCTATCGCTGCTCTGCTAACTTACAAAAAAGAAAATAGAAGAATCTGTTGATTAAAGGTTTGGAATATTTTGAAATGATACAGGTTTTGCATGCAGTAGTGCTTAATTCAACCATTTCCTTTCCTCAGGTATTTTCAAGTGACAGGGAGTTCCGAGATGCGGCTATAGAAGCAGGAGAAGTTGTTTGGAAGAATGGATTAGTAGAAAAGTAGGACTGGCAGATGGTGTAAGCGGAAATGCATGTGCATTCCTATCGCTATATCGTCTAACAGGTGAAAGTATATATATTGAAAGGGCAATGGCTTTCGCAAGTTTTCTATATCAAAATGCACCAAAGCTCGTGGGAGTCAATCAGCAACGAGAATCTGAACATGCGTACTCTCTTTTCCAAGGACTTGCTGGAACAGCTTGTCTATGGTTTGACATAGTCTCACCAGAGAGCTCAAGATTTCCTTGTTTTGAACTTTAAACACGAATAATGGTTTTTCTTGCTCACGGTCACTGATAAATGGCTGAAGATCAAAACGAAGGCAGAAGAGTACGGCCTGAAAGTGATTCTATGGTTTACATTCCAAAATTGTATTTGACATCTTCCATAAGTCGTACACACTTGCCTATAGTTCACGAGTCCTTATGATTTTTCTGGAAAACAACATTGCACTAGTTCTCTGTGGATTTTGGGTGTAGTTAGATAAATACTATCGTAATTGGGCACTATGATTTCGAACTCAGGTCAGAATCAAATTCTTAAAAGAACAGTGCATTTCGGTTTTAGGTTATGTATTAACTAGTTCAATCTCTAGTACCGCTGGTTAACCTAGAGACTGCATTGAGTATACTTGAGCCTTACAAGTTCTCGACAATATGAAAAATCAGAACAAAATTATTATATCAATGATACACAGATTAACAAACTAGACATTTAAAACCAGCACCAGTACCCAGCAACAAGGTGTATCAGAAACAATTTTCTTTAAGAAAAATAAGAAAACAAGTCGATCTAGTTCGTACAAAAAAAACAAGGCAATATATTACTCGAGGTAGTATAAGAAGGAATCTAACTTTTTCTCTGCCTGCTGCTGCTTCTCAACTTTAGGCATGTACATGTTGATGTTAAATAAAACTTGTAAAGCTCCTTCCTCTCTGGTGCCGGATCCATCCTTCTCCACCTTTGCTAGTCCGAAGAATGCAACCCGATTTTCATCACCAGACAACAAATCAGATAAAGGAGAAACACTTCCAATTTTACGATTTTTTTCACTTCTTAAGAAATCCCATAAAGGAATTCTAGCTCTACCAATAACCGTAATGCCTTCAGAAGGCTCGACTATGTTATGGGGAGTGTCGTCGTCGTCGTCGTCATCATCATCGTCGAACTGTTCCCAACGGTCCTCATCAAACGGATAATTCCAAGATTTTTGATCCCACCGTGTTTTACCCCGACGTTGTTGATTCCAACCCCAGTTTTTCATTCTAAACTCTGTAAGGTAAAACCTATTCACTTCAATTTTGACAAACGATTCATGAATCTTCCGTAAATCTATATCAAACCTGATTCCAAAATAGTTCCATACGGTAGGTTCTTCTGGTTTGTTGTTTCTCATCATTGGTTTACGAATCTCATCAGTTGTCTCACTGGCAGACGGACCGTCATCTACTAAACTTGATTCCAAACTAACGCTAACAGAGTAAACCGATGACACCTCTACCGTCCGTTGTTGTCCGAGTCGCTGTCTGAAGTATGGAGGATTATACCCATAATAGCCAGGATAGCCATAGCCATGGTCGCGCTTTAATCGTAGTTGTTGTGCCGCTTCTTCCTCTTCTGCTTCTCCTTTGAAGGAGATGGCACCAATATGTAGAACAACTGCAGCTTTGGAGATGTCTTCTAGTATGGAAGAATCAGGAACGCATATAACTGATTTTCCCTTCCAGCCGTTGGACGAATATTAGTATGTGCTTTTAAGATTTCAATAAAGTTTTCTGTGTGTTGATGAAGGAGAGTTATACACTGTTTTATTGACCCTATTTATAGGAATTTGACTTCTATACGAATTTGGAAGCCATGAAATTGTGTAACTTATTTAAGAAGCAAGAAACGTGCGCGACGATCTATTTTTGGAGAATCCCACTAGAATCGAGTTAAGGCAAAAGACGGCTAGGATTGATCGATTAATCGAATTTGGGTCGCTAACTCCTAAATCTCCGCTATCTATATGCTAACCTTGGGTTACGGACGTGTTGAGGTCTTGTAATGGAAGGTGGATCGTTTGTTGTTTTTTACCTCCGAGAATGCATTGATTGAAAGTGGTACTGACTTCACGTCATGTTGTAGAACCTCTTTTATCCACTCGGGTGTTACATTAACCCAAACACTTCATGTTTTGTTGGCTTATGGGCTGTATTATGTGAGAAAAATATCGTTTGGTCTTTTTTTAGGTGGGACATGTCTGTTTAGTCCTTTGGTCAAACGCCTTTGCTGTTTGGTCCATAATTATTTTAAAATATTTAAATGGACAAAAATACCCTTCCGTGTTTTTTTTGTAGCAGTTCATTTTTCAAAATGAACTCCTGTTAATTTCTACTTCTTTTTTCAGAAATCACCTAAAAAAACAGAGTTCATTCCAGAAATGAACTCCGTATAAAAACCTACAAAAACAGAGTTCATTCCAGAAATGAACTCCATATAAAACCTAAAAAAAACAGAGTTCATTCCAGAAATGAACTCCTGATAAAAATCCATATAAACCAGACTTCATTCCAGAAAATGAATTCATGATAAGAAAACATATAAACCAGAGTTCATTCCAGAAATGAACTCCTGATAAAAACCTATACAAAGCAGAGTTTATTCATCAGAATGAACTGCTGATAAAAACCTACATAAAGCAGAGTTCATTCGTAAAAATGAACTGCAACATCATCAACTTCATCTTCTTCATCGTCTTCAACAAAAACAACAAAACATCATCGTCTTCAACAGCAGCAAAAATTCATCTTTAATACGAGCAACAAACATCTTCAACAACAAAATCAAGATCTTCAACATCAACATCAAAATCATCGTCATCTTTATCATCGTCAATAACAAGATATTTATCATCAAAATCAAGATCTTCATCATCTTCATTCGTTTGCATCATCATCTTCTATAGAAAACAGAGTTCATTTCAAGAATGAAGTTCATCAAATTCATCATCTTCAACAGTTTCAGCAGCAGTGACGAAGAAGAACATAAATCTTCGTCGTTTTCATCATCTTCATCGTGTTCATCATCATCTTCAACTACAACAACATCAAAACAGGGAGAAAAACAGAGTTCATCTCAAGAATGAACTTCATCAAATTCATCATCTTCAACAGTAGCAGCAGCAGTGACGAAAAAGAACATAAATCTTCATCGTTTTCATCATCTTCATCGTGTTCATCATCATCTTCAACCACAAACATCATCAAAACAGGGAGAAAACACAAAATCTTTGTCAAAAAATCGTCGTCTTGTTCATCATCTTGATATACTCATGATGTTTATCATCTATGCAAATCGTATTCATCATCTCTGCAAAATCAAAACCCTAGAACTCACACAATCTTCATTGTTTATGCAGCAGCAGGAGAAGAAAAAAGAGGAGAGAAAAAGTATATCTGAAAATATGGAGGTGAGAGAAAATAAATCTGAAAATAATATCTTCTCTCATGATAATTGACTATATATATCATATGGTGACGTCATGGATGATGTAATGGTCCCAAAAGGGTATTTCTGCCACTACAAGATGACATTTACATCATCCATGACATCACCCTAGGACCAAACTATAATTTTTAGGACCAAACTATAATTTATATTACCAAATAGGACCAAACAGACAATTGACTAGGTCAATTGGACCATACTCTCTCTAATATATTATTCTTAGGACCAATTGGTATTTCTTGCAGAACGTTTTCAAATGAACATGCTCACCTGTCAAAACTAGTCTAAATCTAAGAGCAACTCTGGTGGGCTTTGGCAAATGGGAAGATTTGCCCATTTTTACCCACAGTGGGACTGCTGGAAAACCCTCAAATAAGTGGGACTGTTATATATGCCCCTACTATCCATGGGCTTTGCACGAACACCCTTTAGAGACTTTACAAATACCCTCAATGGCATAATTGAAATTATGAATAAAAAAATAATTCACCCAATCCCTCTTTTAACCCTTTTTTTTGTGAATAAGGCATTGCATAGAAGAAAACTAGCACTCCGAAGGAGGCTCAATTACATCAGAAGTAGAGGCATCTAATATAGAGAGTTGTGTAGTTCTCCTTATATTAGATTTATCTACTGCCAGTTTTTTTAAGATACATGTTGGAGGGGTCATATCCCAGTCCGTAACAAAAGTTAGTTTTTTTGCAAACTTAGCAAGAGAGTCTACTACTTCATTTCCTAGTCTAGGCACAAAATGAAAACCCAAAAAGTTATGACTTTCGCTAATGATTTTAGGTGCTTCATCCAGTAAAGCTTTACTTCTCCATGAAACCTCGGAGAGCTTTCCTTGCAAGTAGTTAAAACAGCTTTCACAATCTCCTTCAATGCTGAAATCTTTGAAGTTCTTTTCCTTCGCCCAAATTGCTGCCTGGTACACTCTTATTGCTTCTGCTTCTTGTGGATCTGTTGATAGTGACGGTCCTGCTCTGCCTCCTTTGAAAATTCCTGTATCATTACGTAAAATTATAGCAAAACTTAGAGGGGGTTATATGAGAATCCCAAGCTGCATCAATGTTGATTTTTTGTGTGTTATCTTCTGGAGCTATCCAAGACGGTCTGGGAGTAGCAGGTTTCTTTGTTAATAGATTTAGAGTGATTCTTAGTCCAAAAAGATAGATGTCGTTGAATATCCTGAGATAATTGTGTTGATGTTCTAGTTTTAGATTCAAAGACACTGTTACACCTTTCTTTCCAGATCATCCACATTTTTGTTAGAATTAGTTATATAGATATCTCCTGTCTTGAATTTTTAATCCATTCCTTATAGGTGTCTAGTAAGGAAGTAGAGGGATCCAGTTGTAAAGAGGTAGGGTTAGGAGCCATTTCCGTATCCCTCTTTTAACCTTTGGATGTTATATTCGGACTTCTACTTTATAATATCTCACTCAGGGAAAAATCAATAGAAATAACCGGCGCATCTTCATCGTTGCACCACCAGCACCATCTTCGCATCTGCCACCACCATCTTCATCGTTGACATTATCAGCTCCGTCACTACCTAAACCACCACCTATAGCACCACACCCGACTATATTCATTTAGATACAAAACTAATCTGGGTATCAACTAGAAAATAGGCCTCAAAACTTAGATCCGGTGAGGAATCAACGAGAAAAAAAAATCTTCAACCAGAAATCAACACCACCACCACCGTTACGATGACGGCCACCATCGTTTCAACAATAACAACTTCCTTTTCCAGATAAAAATGGAAACTAAGGTATGATTTAGAGATTTGAAATTAAAAATCAAATCAGAAAATGATTTTCAGATTCAGCAATTTAGAGTTTAAGGTTTCAATTTCTGAAAATTTTTCGATCTTTGTTGTACAAATTTATCAAAAGGAGATGGATTCTTCAAAATCGATTGTGTATTGGTGATTTTTACATTACAAAGGTCAGATTCAGATCATGAGGTGGAGTTTCAAGACAAAAATCAAGTGCAGAATGGGTTCTCAGGTAGCAGATTCAAATAAGGTTAAATGGATTTGTGTGGTGGATGTATAGGGCTCAGTTATGAGATGGAAGTTGCTGGAGGTATTTGGTGGTCAAATGGGTGTTGATTTATTTGGTTTTGAGTTCGAGTTGGTGGTGTTCTGTGTGATTTTTGGGATCACAAAAAAAAAGAAGGAATAAGATGTTGCTGCTATGGTTGCGAGATTGAGACTCACAGAGAACCAGATATGGTTTGAATGAGGGAAAATGGTGTTCATGGATGCAGCAATTTCTTTATCTCACATTTCTTTACAGGCAACAACAACATGAAGAAGGAGAGATACAATAGAAGGCTTGTACTAATTGTTCGAATTGATTGGCAGGAAGGAATATATAGATGTGTATTGACTGTGTCGCGGCCATGGTTGATCATTGGCTTCTATTTACTATTGTTGTGTACGAATGGCTTGTATTGGAGAATGTTTGGTATCGTGGGTGTGCTGGGAACTTTGGTGGTGGTGGGTATTGGTGTTGCGTGTGTAGTAGTGTTGATTGGATTAGTTCTTGCTTTGGTTGTAATTGGTGATGGAATAAGTGGAATTGGTGGGGGTATGAAGTTGGTGTGCGTGTAATTGGTAATTTTGCTTGCCGAGTACGTGAATCAGAAGTTTTGAGTTATGCCGCAATGCTTAGAGAGTTCTCCTGCCGAAATGATCCCGAAGGAGTCATAAGACTATATGAGGGTCAGCCTGCAGTGATTATGTGAAAGCCTTAGTCAAAGTGGATAGGCTGGATGAAACTGAATTGCTCAAGACATTGCAACGAGGTAATTATTATTTGTTTAAGTTGGTTCTTAACCATGTGCCACATTAGATAAGTTCCATATTGCATCAAATCCTTAGGAACTTCATTCCGGTGCACTAACCAAATGCTCCTTACAGATCTTTCAGCCATTTCCTTACTAGCTCATGACGGGTTCTGATGCTTTTTGCCCCATTTTTGAAGGTGGAAATTGTAGAGATATACTTAATATGATTATCTTGCAGTCTTGGGTGAATCGGTATTGTTTTATTATCAGTTTACATATTGATTTGGTTTAGTTGTTTCATGAAACGTATCAAATATTTTTTACATATTTTGGTTTAGTTGTTACATTTAGTAGTTGAAACTTATTTTGGTTAATATACGTCCTGCGTTTATTCATTTGCCGAGTTCACCGGTGTTTGCTACGAATGATAACTTCAGTAGTATAACAACATTGGAATTAAAGCTTATGCGAAACTCAATGTTCATTTGCTGGTATTATCAGACACCATTTAGTAATCTTGGAAGTTGGAACCTGACTTGGATATTGGGTGCTAAGACAGCTAATTACTCTGAGATACAACAGAACTTGGTAAATACTTACTTGCTAGCAGTTCTGTCATCATGTCTGTTGCTGTCTTCAGGGTATTTCTACGCCTTAATTACCATTTTTCTTATTCTATAGCTGGCACGTACTTGTTAAACTAGTGCATGTTAGTATGTGGTATAGCTTAAAATAAAAACAAAGTTTTTTAGATGTACATTTACGACCACTCCTCCTGCGGAAACTATGTGTGTTAGTTTTTGGTGCTTTGTGTTTAATAATTGCTTAGAAATAGAATCAGTTTATAAAACAATGCAACTTCATTTGATTTTTCGAAAAAATGTTACTAGGAAGGCATGTAAATGTATTGAGGTACGCTGAATTCATGTACTTATATTTGATCAGGTCCGGATATTTATGTGTGATGAACTTGTGGTGCAATGGTAGCGCGACTGACTCCGTGTAAGAAAATGTGTGTTCGAATCACGCCAGGTTTACTCATTTTTTTAACACTTTGGAGACAACTTGTGTTAGTTGGTTTCAAATTTGGAGACAACTTGAACAAGTTGTTTCTATATTTGAAGACAACTTGGGCTAGTTGGCTTCAGTTTTATAGCAACTTGTCCCTATATAGATTTGCTTTTATGGACAACTTGTGCTAGTTGCCTCCATATTTGGAGACACCTTGAGCTAGTTGGTTCTAGATTGGAGACAACTTGGTACAGGTTTGTTTTTGTAGACAATTTGTGCTAGTTGCCTCCATATTTGGAGACAACTTGAGCAAGTTGGTTCTAGATTGGAGACAACTTGGGCTAGTTGTCTCAGATTCAGAGACAATTTGAGTTAGTTGGTTCCATTTTGTTTTGCAATTTTTTTTTCTGTACACTATTTGTTGGAGACAACTTGAGCTAGTTGCCTCTCTGATATGGACACAACTTCAGCAAGTTGACTCCACATGGCGGTGGTAGTTGGCGGCGGTGGTGGTAGTTGGCGGCGGTGATGGTGGTTGACGGCGGCGGTGGGTGGTGGATACGAGGAAAGTGGTGGTGGTCTGCGATGGTGGTGGCTAATGGTCGGCGGTGGCGGAAAGTGGTTGTTGACGGTGGCGGAAAATGGTGGCGGCGGTGGTGGGCGGTGGTGGACGGCGGTGGCAGAAAGTGGTGACGGTGGTGGTGGTTGGCTGACAGCGGCGGCGGTGGACAGTGGTGGTGGTGGTGGTGGTTGACGGTGGTGGACAGTAGTGGTGAGTAGTATAGTGTTTTTTTTTTAATAGTGTAGTGGTGGTAGTTTTGTATATAATCATATAAAAAAGGGTATTTTAGTAATGTGTTAAGCATAGTGGTATTTGTATAAGTTGATAAGGGTATTTTGGAAGGGGCCTTATAATAAGGGTATTTAAATAATCTTCCCATCGAATAAAATGGTGAGGGTTTGCCCATCTCGTTTTAGGTTGTGACGCTCACATCACGTCAGGCAACTGGTCTCAACTGGGTCAGGGCTCGACTCACATGGAGACGAGACTCGTCTAGCACTGGGAAGAGCGGCTTAGTATGAGCTTGCTCGACTCACCAGCAGGATACTGCGTACTTGATTCCCTTAGTTGTTCTCACCCATAACTAAGAGTTGCTACGACCCAAAATCGCAGGTTTTGACAATAAACAAATCTGTCTCACACAAACAAGTCTAAAAAGGATCAATCTGTCTCCCACAGAAAAATCCTAAAGATTTTGTTCCGTCTTTTGATAATAATCAAGATGAACAGGAACTAATTGATAATCTGGTCTTATATTCCCGAAGAACAGCCTAGATTAATCAATCACCTCGCAACAATCTTAATCGTATGGTAGCGAAACAAGACGTCGAGGAATCACAAACGATGAGACGAAGATGTTTGTGATTACTTTTTATATCTTGCCTATCGGAGATATCAAATCTCAAGCCAATCAATCTGATTGTACTCGTACGATAGAAGATGCAAGATCAGAACACACAACTATGATAAAATTAGTATCGGTCTGGCTTCACAATCCCAATGAAGTCTTTAAGTCGTTAACCTGGTTTTAGAAGAAGAAAACCAAAGGTTAAAGGAGAACCAACTCTAACACGCAAACTAGTATCACACGTAAGGTGTGGGGATTAGTTTGTAGAGTTGCTAGATGTCCCCTTATATAGTCTTTCAAATCAGGGTTTCGCCTTTCTCACAAAGCAAACACTATCCACCGTTAGATGAAAACCTGATTTAGATTCAAGCTTATATATCTCAATCGTTAGATCGAAATCTTAGCTTGCTATACACAAATGAAATGCACGCTTCTAGGTTTATTAACCGCACCTAAACGTGTACATTGTTGGTTCAACAATAGTCAACCAAAAGGTTAGCCTTTTGAGCATTTCATACCAACCAATTTCTTCTTCATCATAACTAGTTCAAATGACTCATACGAACTAGTTAGAGAGTTGCTCAATTGCAAGGAAATCTCATGTACAACACAAGACACAATTGAAGCAAAGATGATTTGATTCACATGAATCGGTTCATGAACTTTATAGCCACGGTTTGCAAAAGAATTCCTTAGTCTTTATAAGTTTAGTTCAGAAATCATCTTTAGATATATAACCTTCACAAGTTCGCAGGCTAGGTTCGCGGACTTGAGGTACTGGACAGAGTTTACAAACTCCAACAGAAATTCTCGGGATGAAAACTTCGCCGGTTCGCGGGCTGGGTTCGCGGGCTATGATTCTCTCAATTCATCCACAACTTAATCTTTCGTCAAACTCCCTGTTCCATCTTCTAATTCTTCTTAATCTCGAGTTTGGGGAAGAACATTAAACCCTATAATTCACTGATTATTCAAATCTTCAATTTCTTCTTTAGACGGCTTCACCGCACCAATCCACCAACTACCCCTTTGTACTTCATCTATTTGCTACTCTAAATCATTATTAATTTAACTCAAACCCTAATTCAATTTGGGGAAGAACACATGAACCCTAACCCTTCAATTTCTCAAATCGAATCCCCAAATTAATACAACCAACTTCTTCTTCATGACTTGTTCCTAAAACCCATCCTTCATTTCATCTTAATCATCACCAAATCGAATTCAAACTTCTATCAGCAGAAACCCTAATTCCTGAATTCTCAAATCAAATCCTCAAATTGACATAGTCATCTTCTTCTTCATAAAACGTACTCAAAACCCATCTTCAATTTGATCTTCTAGAGTATCAATTTCATCTTCGAATTCTTCAACTCTCATGAAACCCTAATTCAAATCTCATCAGTGATTCTTCACTGAATCACCTTCAAGACTCTAATCAAACACCAACCCGTTCGATCTTCATCCAACATAAACGTAATATACTAATCAAATCCACGTATCTCAAAACGAAATCTAAAACCCTAATTACAATTCTATGTTTCACCTTCCTTTTGGGTTTGATTCCACCAAAACAACCAAAACTACTACTATCAATTAACCTTCGATCTCCGCCAGCTTTATATCATCTCAGAATCATGAACTGATTCTCGAAATCATTAAGAAGGAAGAACAGGGAGAAGATAAGAGAAGAAAGAAGAAGAAAGAGAAATAAGAAGATAAGGATAAACTCTTCTCGGTCGGTTTGGTGGAGATATGGCCAACCAAAAATGCTAAAGGTACCCGAGAAACGGATAAGGACTGCCAAGTTGGCTATACTGCAAAAAGGCCAATTTATTCTTCGTCTGATATCTGAATGACACGCTCGAGTAGTCCATCTCGCATAACTTTTCGAGATCTTTTCAACGATACTAGTTTTGCAACTAAAACGTTGTTAGATTAATTTCTATTAATTAACATTCGTGATAAAATAATTGAGTTATTATCAGCTAATTCGTCACTTGACTGGTCTAATAGCGTTGACGAGCTTTAGGGTCATTACAATGTCATTCCCGAAAGAACAATAAGAGCGACCTTACTTTTACAAGAAAAAAAGGATTTCTTTGGACATTAACAAATCACATGAAACATGAATTTGTATCCAGAAAACTCAATTAAATTAACCACAAAGGAACCTTAATGATTAATTTAATCGGAAAATCACAACATAAGAAAACTTACGGAGACGTACAGTACTTTCACATATAAGTGGATCAGGGAAAGATCAATGCTGCGGAATATTAAAAAGTTTATTCTTTATTTTATCAATATTTGCATAATGACATAATAGATTTAACTTTTGACATATATGGGACAATCATAGTTCACGAACGTAAACACACATATCCCATGATATTATTTGCAATATATGAAACCAACAAAGATTAATACCGCAAAGTCATCTTCCAAACGACTTAGAATTTTAATAAATAAATCTAAAATATTGCAAGATGAAAATCGTTGGCAACAGCTATGTGTAATCACAATATAAGTTATTCCAAACCCTAGTTATCCTTCTTAAAACATAAGAATAAATTCTCATAAGAAGTTTCCTAGACATTAAGAATCAAAAAACTGGAAAAAAAAGAAAGAAAAACAAGTGACTCTTGAACCAACAAAACCGATCATTAACTGATATCAAGGAGCATTCCCGGAACCCTCACGAGTCTTGAGTCCTTTGAGCTTGTAATTGACAACATCCACTGCTTCTTCAGAGAATATATCCTCATTGAGAAGATCTTTAACATGTGTCTTCATGAGAACAAGGTAAGAATTAACCTTTTTCAACTCAATTCGTAACATATCGAGACGCTTCATAGTATCAACGAGCTGTAGTTTTGCTTCCTCAAAGTATTTAAGAAAATCATGAACCACTTCGGCTGAAACCATCTCATCATTTTCAACATCTTGATGAGTATATGCATAGTAGCATGAGGCATCACAAAAATCCTCAGGATTTTGACCATCAACTTCTACTAGGGTTCTTTTCTTCCTCCCTTTGGACTCGAAACCAATACCTTTATCAAGAAAACCTCTTGCAAAAACACAAGTGCGAGAAGGTTAAGACATTTTTGACACAAAGAAAATAACCTAGAGTACGCGTACGTGACTCAATAGGTTTGGTATTTAAATGGTTTCTTAGGGACGATGAATTTTAGGGTTTGTATAAATGGTTCGTGGAAAGCAATATTTGGGTACCCGTACGAACACAATCTGAACCCAAAAGAAAAACTAAAACTGTAACGTACCTTTTTATAATGTAAAACCAATACAACAAAATTTTGCTAAGTGAAGATTTTCGTTCACAATTTTTGGCTCAATAAATTTTATATTTCCACATAAAGAAAAATTTAGAGCACAAGAGTAGCAGACAACTTTTTTGCAACAAAAACCTTTTTTTTTTCTATTTTTTTTTTAAAATAAAATCAAAAGAAGACAATTGAAGTAATTCTCGAGACAAAACAATACTTAGACAAAGCTATCTGTAGACAATAGTGTAGCTATGAACGATAAGAAAATAACTCAACTAAACAGAAGGCATTTTACCAATAAGTATACCTGATTATCAGCAAATCTTACCCAACAAGATTTTTCATGAGTAAGAATTCAACCCTTGTGATTAATTAACACAAGTATGAGTTTTACGCTCATAAAATGAATATTGTTCATGGTTAATCCTCTTTTTTCTTCTAATTTTTGGAGAAAACCATTTTTGATGTGAAAAAGTATCATAAAACTTACCGTCATCAAAGTATGAGACTAAGTTTAAACCTTACCGGAATAAGTTTGCATGGAGGATTTTGACATCCTGTTGATAAGATGATTGTATCCTTCAATTATTAGATCATGGTTGTCCTTCATATCTCCACTGTTGTTTTCACTTGCTAGTATTTTTCTCACATCTTGAACATCATCCTTGACCGATTTGTACTGCTACAATTAGTTCGAACGTTCGATGAGCAGATTGAACTGAATTTCCTGGAAGAATTTACAGGGTGAGTACTAAAACCAATAGGTTTAAACATCCGAATGTCAATTAAACCTTTGAGTATTTAATCTAAGGTGTGTTGAAGTCGATCAAAATAGTTATTATTCGACCTCAATTTGCTCTTCCGTTGAACATGTCCTTTTGAATCACAAAAGAGACATACTTTCTAATCACTGGTGTGATTAGAGTGTGTAGGATTAACAACATCGTTAGACGATTTCTTTCTTCCATGAGATGTGGTGTTCCCTTGATTAGTGGAAGAACCAAGCACCTCTTTCGCGATAGGAAGGGTTTGCAGTTTAACTTCTGAAGCTGGTTTCATTAGAGAAGCATGATAACAAGTAGTCACGTTTTATAATATCACACCAGTGTCAGAAGTAATTGGTATGACAGACTCCCCATAACATCCTTTATCTTGAATAGAGAAATTACTCAATAGTTGTTCTATTTCACGGGCATCTTCCTTGATTTTAGCCTCGATTAAGGTTCGGGATGAACAAACTACAACATTTTCCTCACGAAGAATCCTTAATTGGGAATCACGATCTTTTACCATACCAGCCATTGTATTGACCTTGTGTTTCAGCCTATTGATTTCAACTGCCTGGATTCTAACAAGTTTTAGAATCGCTGCACTCTCTTGGGATGCTTCCCTTTCTACTTCAGAGTCAGACTCATCAGTAAGATAATCAAGTTAACACTTATGAATACTTTTCTGTTTCGTGGGAAGGGAATCTATCTATATGCGAGATCGACAAGTCACTCTCATTAATAGATTTCATAAAAACAGAACTTTTGTCTCTGGTGATGAGTCTGTCAGAGATAGTATTCCTGTCCATAGAGTCAGATTGCTACAAACACAGACTTATGAGATCTTAAACGTGTTTTCCTGCTCTGATACCAATTGAAAAATCGGGGGGTCTAACAAACACACTCAATATTTCGTTTAGAAATCTATATGGACTAACTCCAATATAATTCCAAGAGAATCAACTAGACATCCAAACTCAATCAAGGAAAATATATATGAAAAGGAGAGGGTACCCAAATATACCTCAAGCTAAAACTTTTCCTACCTATAAGTCCTTTCTCCGAAAGTGATTGTCTATGGACTGAGTCGAGACAATACAACTAATCGGTTCACACTTCGTGTGATCGTCTATGGATACGAGATCGATACAATACAACAACGAAGTATGTTTACTTGATATAAAGGTTCGGACTTAACCAAACACAATAGGATTGCTTATCAAGTAAATAGGAATTAACGTTTGTGTAATTTACTTTAATTATAATAAAACAATTATAATAAAGAAAATAAAAGTAAATGACACATCAATATTTTGTTAACGAGGAAACCGCTAATAGAGAAAAACCCCGGGACCTAGTCCAGAATTGAATACTCTCAGGATTAAGCCGCTACACAAAATTACACCCAACTTTGTATAGTTGAGACCGAGTAGCTAACTCTATAGTATACCTAGTTCCGTCTGTATTCCCACGCCTCCGACTTGTAATAAGTCACGTACTTGGAACAATCCCTTTGGTTCGTATTCCAAACAGTAAAGGAACAAGAAATCTGTTTGGTATCAACTCTATTCAACCAAGTGATATGAGTCAGACAAAGGCTCTTCCGTTTATCTAAACATAAACTCCTTCGTCGGGTCTAGATCTATCTTATGTTCAATCACCCAAAGGTAATCGGTTAAGATGAAGACAACAACACCTTTAATCTGAAGAATCGTGTTGATGCCGATCTACTCAATTAATCAATCCAATCTACCACAAGGATAAACCGATTATTAATTGGATCCTCTTTTCCCAAACAAGTATTGTGCACACCAGAGATTATAAAACCCAAGTCAAATCTTCAATATCTTCTTTGTCTTAAAATCTTCAATAAACACCTGCACACAATCACTTGAATCTCTTGTGATCAATCACGCACAGAACGGAGTCTGTTAACAATATATTATCACAAGATCGTCTTTAGATCTAACAACAGTCTAAAGATCCCTGTCGAAACTCTGAACTAGTTTGAGTGAATCTTATATCAGAAGAGAAGATTCTCAAGAATAAACAAACTAGGTGCAATCAGATTTCAACCACCGTTATTCAATCAAATCAATCGAAAACAAAGATAAACCGCAATTATCTAGTTTCCCACCAATGGGTCGCGCTAGAGCTTCTCAATCCCAAAGAAGACCTTAAAACGAGCGGACGTAAGAGATTTCACCTAATTAGATTACTCTCCTCTTCGGTAGGCGTCTACACCAGTAAAAAAGACAAAAGAGGAAGTCTGTTGTTACGAAGGATTAGTTTGCTAGAAAGGCAAACTTCGTGTATTTATAGACAAGGAAGATTGGACACCAAGGAATTTACAAAACCGAAAATATTCTCAAGATATTCATAAATGCACAAATTCGGTTTTCATAATTCCTGGAAATGCTCTATCCAAAAATAACAATCGAAATCTCTCGGAAAATCTAATTAGTAAATGCACATTACTAATTCCATAATTTCCCTACAGAGTTAAGTTTATAACCTTAATTAAAAGATTCTTAACTTACTTATGTTTCGATCCGGGGATTCTCTTCCCTTAGCCTTTAAGGAATATCTTTGAAAAATTATAGAAATATACATTCACAACACGTGTTCGAAGTTTGTCGACATCTTTACTTTGAAAGTTCTCTTTCACACTTACAACCTTGAAACAGGTTTGCCACACTTCCAAACAAGTTTAGAATTGGTTCATCTGACTTTCAAGAACTATGTGATTGATCAAACCAACATTCAATCACAATCATGGGTTTAAAGGTTCTACCTCCATGTGAGTACTACGCATAGTCACACTAGCTTTCCAAAGATTCGGTTGACTAGGTACTAGGATCGGTTCCACACATATATATGGTATTAAATTTATATGTTTTGCACATGTCCATAGGATCGGTTCCCCTTTCTTCTATAAACCTTGCTGCACCCCATACAAGGATTGGTTCCCTATTGCACTGCACCCCTTAGGATCGGTTCCCTTTCCTTTACTAGGATCGGTTCCATTTCCCTTACAAGGATCGGTTCCCTATCCCTTACAAGGATCGGTTACCTTTCCCCAATGCACACACAATCCGATCATACCATAAGTGATTACTTAAGATTGGTTTTACTGATAAAAGTTATACCAATACAAAAGTCAGGACTTTGTGAGTAGTTCTACCAAGAACATAACAAGTTGTGATCGGTTATACTCTATCACACATATTGGCTGTTCATAAGATATGCAATGAATAACAAAACCAATAACTCCTGGCAATTTCCTTTTCGGTCCACAAACAAGTTTATGAACTTACTTCCTTAGAACACATGTAAAACATTGTTCACTAGGATAAAATCCTCACCTCATACCCCTAAATAATCACAATAGCATTCAAATGATTATGACGATGTCTTATCTACAAAGTTTAATGGTTAAGCAATAAACCTCATATGGTACTCCTTAATAGCATGTCTATCTAGAGTTCAAATATGCTTCCCAATTATGTTTTCAATATGCACGACTTGAAAGATACTTTAGGGAATGAAACAGTTCAAGTCAAATATCACTAGCCTTAAGTGGAAGGATGAGTGTTGTCGTTGTATCTCCTTACTTCTTCACATCTTCAAGACTTCGCAATACTTGTAATACCTCATACCCTAATACTTTCAAGCTAACATATACGAAGTTTAACTCTAGTACATAATCAAGCGACTCTTAACATGAGTTTTGATTCAATAAAATATGACAACTAAACTTGACATACTAACGCTTGGTGGGTTCAACCGAGCAATGCTCTAACAATCTCCCCCTTTGTCAATTTTAGTGGAAAAACTCTTACATCATATGGATAAACAAATTACAAAAATTCATTATACTCCGCTTGATTCCTGATCCAACAGCACAGTAAAACTGCTTACATTCAATCCTTGAAAATGTCGATGTTGACATTATAAAAACAAAGTTAATACTCCCCTTAAGGAAGATAGGTAGATATTCAATCCACACGTCTTTGTTATACCAATCAATATGACATGTTACTCCCTCTTAGTCTGTGCTTTCACTCTTTCGTTAGATAAAACATTCAAGTACCAATGTTCTTTTCCTTAGTGATACCAATTAATACAAAATCAATGCCAGTATCACTTGTTTACTACATATATTTCTCCCCCTTTTATCACAAAAATGACAAAGAAACGAAAAAATAACGGACAACACGAAAATAATCTTACAAATCTCATAATAGACTTGCAAACCTGTAGAGTTAGGCACGAGGGTTCCACACATCACGTTCTGATAACCAATATCAAAACGGAACCTACAAGTATTCTTATTTTGATATGTTACCAAGGAAACAATTTCCCGAAACAATTTTTCCAATTTAGTTTAGCAAACAAAAAAAAAACAACTAATCACATTAGTCCCTTTGCTAAGCCGATTGTTCAAAAACAACCGCTTAATTCGATAAAACCAAAATAAAGATAAACTCCATTTTTCTCATCAGGTTCTAATTATCCATATACTTAGACCTTTCAATTTCAAACAAACCAAATAATAGGTTAGTTAACTAGCATTTCTTTGTTTAGGCATTCGATTAGACTTGAATAACCGAAACCTCACTTTGATAAGACAAACTAAAATCAAAATTAACTTAGTTTCTTATCCGGAATCGAATTGGACTAAACAACTCATTCTGTACATATATTATTTCCTTAAGCCATAAATAATTCATACAAACCAAAATAAATCAACTTGCAAAATTATTCACCTCAACCGGAAGCAATTGAAACAACATAGACATTAAAAGCACCGTAATTTTGTAATCCTAAACCATTGATACTACACAAAAGCAAGATACCAAAGGTTTTACTTAACCGGAACAAATTAAATCACAAATACATCAATTGTACCGAAATTTTGTAAGCCTAAACGATTGATACCACACAATAAAGCAAGATAACAATAGTTTTTCTTAACAGGAATCAATTGAAACACACATCCACACACACATCATGGAATAAATATCAATTCAAACCTAAATTTCGTTAAGCAAAAGCAACAAAATATATATAATATAAACTCAGGCTTTTCTTAAACAGGAAAACAATTAACTAACAAGATTGTTACCTCAAATTTCGCATCCACTTCTCCAATATGATAGCATCTTCGTCCAGGGAGAATTGATATCGAAATATCACCACGTTGTCATCCTTATGCATAAACAAAAGAATAACAACACACCTCAACCTTTACCAGAGAAAGGTTTAAAACCAATTTTTTATTATTGCAAGCAAAAGTTGAAAACCGTCGAAACACATATGCTTTTATGCTAAACCAAAACCGATTCAACATATTGTGACTTTTTCACATACTGTTTCTATTAGAACCCCTCATAATCCTTTGATAAAGCCTACCTACTAGGGCTAGAACTTCATCCCGCTAAATGAAAATTCACCCAAACCATGAGGGTTCCACAATATATGAGATCGAATATTAAGTTAGTAAAACCGAAAACATACATCTCATAAACATACATAACAATAAGATAAAAACAATAAAGCACAAGCTATGTAAACCGAAAACTATCACAAGAAAAATTACCAGTCAAATAATTTTTATTCGTAATAGACTTTATTTTAAAGAAATCAAAAACTACTGTCTATTTTTATTGAAGAAGATTTAATCTTCCTTTATTTCCTGAGAAGAACATTCCTTAGGACCAAGTGCATTTTGTCACTCTTCTTCAATTTTTGATTCCTGATCCCAAAACTCTGAATTCCTTTAAGAGTTTATATGTCTTTTCGAGCAGTAAAGCCCACTTGTTTCTGAAGACAGTCAAGTTGTTTACCTATTCTTCCAAGTTGAGTAAGAAGCATCTTCTTGTAAGAATTTGGTGAAATTATTCCAACACCATCATAGTGGGTTTGTATCCCAATCATTTGACTTATAATCTTATTAGTCACAACACTAATGCTCAATCTATCTTCAAAGTCTTCTCCTCCGACTGATTCACAGATTTTGGTAATGATGCACGGAAAACCGAGATTCCTTTTGATACCAGAAGATGAGATAGAATCTGATATCTTGATCATTTATCTGAAAATGATGCCGCAAAGATCTATTTGAGTATCCTCTTTTAGCAGAAAGTAGATGAATTCTACAAACGTCTTATCCCAGACTGATTTATCTCTTGTACTTGCAAAGATGGTTGTCAAAGCAGGTTTACCGAATACCCTAAGATGAAGGGGTATATCCTTTGTTGGTAGTCTATTATTTTCCATGCAACCTTCTTTCCAATGAGACATGTTAAAATGGTATCGTGATCAATTTCGACTCCGGTAATCATGTGATTACTTTCCTCACTGTAGTTAATAGCATTAGAAATAGTCTTTCGATTAACATAACAGATTTCTCTACCAACAAGAGTCACAAAACTGAGTTTTTTGTGATTAATATTGTGAATATTGGCATAGAAAACTCTTACCATATCAGGTGAATATTCTTCAAGGACGAAAAGACTTCCCCAGTTTCATTCTTGAATAAAATTCACATAGTCCTTGTTTCGGACATCAGGATTAAACTTCTTTTCAGTCGTGAAATCCATTCCCTTGAGTGTTTCATACTTTTTAAAGAAAGAGATATCAAAAAATCTTGTAAGTTCATGCTTGTCATCAATACTTTTAGGAAATCTGATTTCATCCATGTCCTCAATTCTGATCCGTTTATTGTCGGATTTAGTTCTTGATTTCCCTCTTCTCATACTTGCGAAAATATGAGAATCCCTAGTTACGGTTTTGAGCAATCTTCCCCAATATATTCGAACACATAGTAAGAGGTTATCTTTTATAGGAAGATTTGTCAACAAAAACCAGAAATAACTAGTTTTAGGAAATACATCCAAAATCGGAAACCGTGGCTTGTGGGGATACAATTCTGATTTTGTATCTATGTCTTTCTTTTGGAAAAGCGGTTTTCTATGGACTGGATCTTTAGCTCGAGTTGATTCCAAGTTTTTGTCCAATAACTTGTGTACTCTTTTATTATCAGAATGTGATAATATTATTTGAAATTTACTAGAGTATACAGAGAAAACATTGAACAAAATATGATATTTGTTGAGAATATCATCAGAATCAAATACCACATAATATTTCAAAAGATCACTTGCTTCATTAAAACAGTTGTGAGGTGCATGAAGCAATCCATTGTTAATAAAATTATTAACCGAAAACTTATTCCTTGAAGGAATACATATTTTCCAAAATTGCATCCTAGAGAACGAAACATTGGCAGAATTATATCTGAAAATGTACACGTATATACTTTGGCAGTCTGACCAAAATATATTTAAGGTTCCAGATTTTATAGGAACACAATGTCCATGGTTCACACAAATCATAAGAGGAATCTTATGCATTTTCATGATACAATTACCTGTTACATAGGCCTTAGTACCATTGTTACTAAACAAAATGATATACAATCCTATGTTTACCAAAAGAGCATGTAAGTCACTCAAGACATACGTAAGTATGATTCCTAACAGATTTAGGAATAGAAGTATTACATACTTCATTCGTGATCTCCGTCACAATTTTTTAAAGTAATCAAATCCTGCAACTACGTTAAATAAATCGGACATAGATTCAATTATTATAGGTTGGATCGCACCAAACACAGATTTTAGATCTTTTCGTGTTTGCCTTCTTTGATACCAATTTAAAAGCCGAGGGTACCCAAATATACCTCAAGATAAAACTTTTCCTACCTAGAAGTCCTTTCTCCGAAAGTGATTGTCTATGGACTGAGTCGAGACAATACAACTAACCGGTTATGTGATCGTCTATGGATACAAGATCGAGACTATACAACAACAAAGTATGTTTACTTGATATAAAGGTTCAGACTTAACCAAACACAATAGGATTGCTTATCAAGTAAATAATAATTAAATTTTGTGTAATTTACTTTAATCATAATAAAACAATTATAATGCGGAAAATAAAAGTAAATGACACATCAAGATTTTGTTAACAAGGAAACCGCAAATGCAGAAAACCCCCGGGACCTAGTCCAGAATTGAATACTCTCAAGATTAAGACGCTACACAAAATTTCACATAACTTCGTATAGTTGAGACCAAGTATCTAACTTTATAGTTTACCTAGTTCCGTCTGTATTCCCACGCCTCCGACTTGTAATAAGTCACGTACTTGGAACAATCCCTTTGGTTCATATTCCAAACAGTAAAGGAACAAGAAATCTGTTTGGTATCAACTCTATTCAACCAAGTGCTATGAGTCAGACAAAGGCTCTTCCGTTTATCTCAACATAAACTCCTTCGTCGGGTCTAGATCTATTTTATGTTCAATCACCCAAAGGTAATCGGTTAAGATTAAGCCAACAACACCTTTAATCCGAAGAATCATGTTGATGCCAATCTACTCAATTAATCAATCCAATCTACCACAAGGATAAACCGATTATTAATTGGATCCTCTTTTCCCAAACAAGTATTGTGCAAACCAAAGATTATAAAACCCAAGTCAGATCTTCAATAACTTCTTTGTATTCAAATCTTCTTAAATCTTCAATAAACACCTGCACACAATCACTTGAATCTCTTGTGACAATCACACACAGAACAGAGCATGTTAACAATGTATTATCACAAGATCGTTTTTAGATCTAACAACAGTCTAAAGATCCCTGTCGAAACTCTGAACTAGTTTGAGTGAATCTTATATCAGAAGAGAAGATTCTCAAGAATAAACAAACTAGGTGCAATCAGATTTCAACCACCGTTATTCAATCAAATCAATCGAAAACAAAGATAAACCGCAATTATCTAGTTTCCCACTAACGGGTCGTGCTAGAGCTTCTCAATCCCAAAGAAGATAAAACGAGCGGCCTTAAGAGATTTCACCTGATTAGATTACTCTCCTCTCCGGTAGGCGGCTACACCAGTAACAAAGACAAAAGAGGAAGTCTGTTGTTACGAAGGATTAGTTTGCTAGAAAGGCAAACTTCGTGTATTTATAGATAAGGAAGTTTGGACACCAAGGAATTTCCAAAACCGAAAATATTCTCAAGATATTCATAAATACACAGGTTCAGTTTTTATAATTCCTGGAAATGCTCTGTCCAAAAATAACAATCGAAATCTCTCGGAAAATCTAATTAGTAAATGCACATTACTAATTTTATAAGTTCCCTACAGAGTTAAGTTAATAACCTTAATTAAAAGACTCTAACTTACTTATGTTTCGATCCGGGGATTCTCTTCCCTTAGACTTTAAGGAATATCTTTGAAAAATTATAGAAACAAACGTTCACAGCACGTGTTCAAAGTTTGTCGACATCTTTACTTTGTAAGTTCTATTTCACACTTACAACCTTGAAACCGATTTTCCACACTTCCAAACAAGTTTAGAATTGGTTCATCTGACTTTCAAGAACTATGTGATTGATCAAACCAACATTCAATCACAATCATGGGTTTAACGGTTCTACCAAAACAAGTTTCGGTTCTACCTTCATGTGAGTACTACGCATAGTCACACTAGCTTTCCAAAGATTTGTTTGACTAGGTACTAGGATCGGTTCCCCACATATATATGGTATTAAACTTATATGTGCTGCACATGTCTATAGGACCGGTTCCCCTTTCTTCTATAAACCTTGTTGAACCCCATACAAGGATCGGTTCCTTAGTGCACTGCACCCCTTAGGATCGGTTCCCTTTCCCTTACTGGGATCGGTTCCCTTTCCCTTACAAGGATCGGTTCGCTATCCCTTACAAGGATCGGTTCCCTTTTCCCAAGGCACATACAATCCGATCATACCACAGGTGATTACTTAAAATTGGTTTTACTAATAAAATTTATACCAATACAAAAGTCAGGACTTTGTGAATAGTTCTACCAAGCACACAACAAGTTGTGATCGGTTATACTCTATCACACATATTGGTTGTTCATAAGATATGTAATGAATAACAAAACCAATAACTCCTGGCAATTTCCTTTTCGGTCCACAAACAAGTTTATGAACTTACTTCCCTAGAAAACATGTAAAACATTGTTCCGTATGATGAAATCCTCACCTCATACCCATACATAATCACAATAGCATTCAAATGATTATGGAGATGTCTTATCTACAAAGTTTAATGGTTAAGAATTAAACCTCGTATTGTATTCCTTAATACTATGTCTATCTAGAGTTCAAATATGTTTCGCAGTTATGTTTTCAATATGCACGACTTGAAAGATACGTTAGGGAATGAAACATTTCAAGTCAAATATCACTAACCTCAAGTGGAAGGATGATTGTTGTCGTTGTAGCTCATTGATTCTTCACATATTCAAGAATTCGCAATACTTGTAATGTCTCATATCCTAATACTTTCAAGCTAACCTATACGAAGTTTAACTCTAGTACATAATCAAGCGACTCTTAACATGAGTTTTGATTCACTAAAATATGACAACCAAACTTGACATACCAACGCTTGGTGGCTTCAACCGAGCAATGCTCTAACAGTATCCAGGAGTTATATCTCTGTTTCTCAATGTAATCAGCAAATCAAACAGATAGAAATCCGCGAGCCTGATTATTTTGAGAAACAACTTGAACGGTATCAAAGACCAATGTTCTGGTGTCAATCAATAACCAAAGGTTAGATTTACCAACTGATTGAACTACACACAACCATTGATATTTAAATTATATAAACAAATATAATGCGGAAAAGAAATAATACATACACCATAAGTTTTGTTAACGAGGAAACCGAAAATGCAG
Source organism: Papaver somniferum (assembly GCF_003573695.1). Lineage (NCBI taxonomy): Eukaryota > Viridiplantae > Streptophyta > Magnoliopsida > Ranunculales > Papaveraceae > Papaver > Papaver somniferum. Next base: position 17,655,187 of record NW_020620825.1, on the reverse strand, counting down.
AAAAACCCCGAGACCTAGTTTTGATTTGAACACTACACTGTATTAAGCCGCTACAGATTCTAGCCTACTACAAGTTAACTTTGAACTGGAATGTAGTTGAGCCCTAACCAATCTCACACTGATTAAGATACAGTCGCGTTCCATACACCTCTGAATCCCAGCAGGACTCTACACACTTGATTCCCTTAGCTGATCTCACCCACAACTAAGAGTTGATACGACCCAAAGTCGAAGACTTGATAAAAAAATATGTCTCACACAGAAAAGTCTATTGAATAGATAAATATGTCTACCAGAGAAATACCTACAAAGTTTTTGTTCTGTCTTTTGATAAATCAAGGTGAACATGAACCAACTGATACACCGGTCTTATATTTCCGAAGAACAGCCTAATAACTTAACTATATGGTAGTAGAACAAGTTATCGTGGAATCACAAAGAATAAGACAAAGAGCTTTGTGATTAATTTTTATATCTTACCTATCGGAGATAAATCTCGAGCAAATCTTAGAGAAGAAAGTACTAAATATGATATAACAAAGTAAGATCAAAACACGCAGCTACAGAGAAAATAGTTGGGTCTGGCTTCATAATCCCAATGAAGTCTTAAAGTCGCTAACCTATAATGGTTTTAGGAAAAACCAAGGTTAAAGGAGAATCGACTCTAGTCGCAACTAGTATCACACTGGAGGTGTGGGGATTAGGTTTACCAGTTGCTAGAGTTCTCTCTCAATATTCACCGTTACATGAAACCTGATTCAAGATTCAAGCTAATATCTTTCCACCGTTAGGTGGTCTTAGCTTGTTACACACAAATGAAATATACTTTCATTTAGATATGGGTAACCGTACCTAAACGTGTATATTGAGTTGGCTCAATAACATTTAACCGAAGTTAGCCATATGAACACTTTTCTCTTAACCTTGTTCATCTTAACACTTCTAGATCAATTGATAATCAAATGAATCTAATTGTGTTACTCATATATTTGTTCAATTGTTTATATTGTCATATATGTATACAAGACACAATTGAAGCAAGATCGGATTGATTCAAAAAAATCGTTTCATGAACATTTTAGCCACGGTTTGCAAAGATTGCATTCCCTAATTTGTAAATATGTTTTTTCATGAGTATGAAATCATATTTAGCCGATTTAAGAACTTGAACCACTTAAGCTTGCAAACGGGTACGCGAACTTAAGTTCCGGACATTGGTCACAAGCCGACAGTTTGCAAACGTGTATGCAAACTTTAGCTCCGGAACGAACTTAGTTGAAACCATTTGCGAACGTGTACACAAACTTGGTTCCCGGACTTCAATAGTTAAATCAGTTTGTGAATGGGTATGCAAACTTAAGTACCCTGACTTAAACAATTGAATAAGTTTGCGAACGGGTATGCAAACTTCCGGTCCTGAATTCCGTCAAAACAGTGCGTACACTAAGTACACAAACCGTAATGTATCCAAACATGGGTTTTAGCTCATAACTCCCTTTTCAATCATTGAAACATTTTTAGAAGACGAAAATAGCTATCTCACACAAACTATTAGCTTATAAGCAATTTTCAAGTGATCGAATGATCAATACGAAATACTACGAGTCTACATCAAATGACTGTCTCACACAAATCGTGTAAGATGTTATCAGGTGATTTTCACATGATCATCTTTTGATTTTCGTCAAGAATAATGATGAATGTAGTTAAAGCAAAAAGCTTTTCAAAACATATTTCGAGAAAGATATAATCGAGTCAAACCCAGTTCGAAATATCAAATTTGTAAAATGTAAAGTCTATATACCTATACGATTATGTCTCAATAGGAGATAAAATAGAATAGACTTCTGACTGGTAGACGAGTTCAAGTCTCCACATACCTTTTCTTGATGAAGTTCCACGCGCTCTCTTAGTAGTTCTTCGTCTTCAATCGACGAACATCTTGAAGTCTAAAGCTCAACAACATATTTTATCCTGATCTGAGATATAGCTATAAGTAGACTAGAAATCAAGACTTATAGTTTTGGCAACTAAACTTGACAAACAAGCTTAATATAGCAACGGTTGCGAGTTCGACCGATCAGTGCTCTAACAAATTCTCAGTCTACTACCTAAGTCTACGTAATTTCATCCTTGTATCTAACTTGAGAGTTGCAAGGATGATATTTGAGGGATGCTCAAGTTCGTTGTATTTTATCGTCTGATTGAACGTTTTGTTTTAATATAGTTTTCTCCATTTACAAAAGTTGAGTCATATCTTGACTTATAGCAACTAATGTATCTTTGTTTATGTGCTCTAATTTAAAGCTTTTTCTAAATTATTGAGCCATGAAAAGATATGAGATGTTTGAAAACAAAGTGTATTTCCTTATTTTGGATCTTGTATGATCCATTAATTTTCTGTAACTGGTCCGCGAACGTATGTGTCTTCTTATTGAGAGTTTTTAGGGTTTACATAACAAGGGTTCCTTCTCTTGTTCTCGAACATATATATATATATATTGTGTCTTCTATCCCTAATAAAAATAATTATGAAGCTGATAAACGCTCAGCTACAACAGCACCTGCCTTGCTAGAAAGATCCAGGCTTTCCAGGAATGAAGAGCCTAATGAAACTCGTGGAAACATAAGTTTCACCAACGAGCAATACAACTTTCGGATTTCTGCAAGAAGTTTCACTAAAGCAGCAAGAAGAAAGTCACCACTTTAGAGATGCAACATCCTGCGCGTCCAAACCCACCGACTCTAATTCCAGTACCACAGGCGCGAGTGCCACAATGAGAAAACCACGTTCAAGCTACACCATATCTGGCCCGACGACAAAAACGTCAACGAGAGAGACGCTTTCAGAATTTCTTCTCCCATGAAAGAAGTAGTTGAATTACTGAAGGAGATTGCACCCGGGGACTGAAGAGGTACACATGGAATCTATCCATGTCAGAAGCTTCATCATATTTGCACAACCCATTAATTAAGTTGCTCGCATAAGATAACTTCCCTACTTTTCAATGGCACGATGCGAAGATGATAAAGGCAAAAGAATGTGGATGGGGACTGCTCAGTACTATTCATCTCAAAGATAAAGACATATACACGCTATCATTGTCATCTCAAGATGTCCAAAGACATAGACATACTCAAGAGAGTAGACGTATTGTCAAATCCCAGTGATATTCCTGACCGTATGAAGCACAACGCACCAACAAAAACTGCCAAGTTGAAAGCTCCGTGGGTACTCGTGGACAGGGGACTGTCTCCCTCTTTTCAACTCTTTCCATAAAGTTATCGTCAAGTCTTCTACCAGGCTAATCGATCCTATTGATGAAGCATACCTTGCTATTTTTAGGAGATCAAGGAATCCTAATGAATATTACATGCCTCAGTCAACATCAAGGAAACTACCGTCCCCATCATCAGCTTCTCCGCGCATGTATTATCCCCTACCTTGGCATATGTGAAGCAACTTCCTGGAGAGGATGCAAGTTCGTACATTTGAAAGTTCCACACACAAGTAAGTCTTATTGAAAACCCTCTTTACAATCAACTATTCTCCATCCCATTAGGACCTGGGGACTTGATCCGTCTATTAATCAAACTGTGACTAGGCGATGTGAATTAGAAAAACAAGATCAAAACAAACTATATCAAACCAAGATCTCAATAAACTTAAAATCTTTGCTAGACAATTACCTACTTATTCAAAAACCATAAAAGAACATCTCTTTCCTTTCAAAACACTTAAAGAGAAAATGTTATAAGTAGAGAATACACGCATTCAAGAGAAATCGTCTAGTCCAACCGCTTCGCGTTGCCCGGTGAGACCATTAGAAAGAAACAAACATGTTGAAATTTTTAAATCCATGGTAGTAGCAATTCCTTGATGGAACCATGAAACATTAAACCCGAAGTCTACACACATGTCTCGATGATACTCCCGATCGCTCATTCAGGAGCTTCCTCCATGTTCTTTGCTAATACAACACTGTTACTGGATTTCTTGGTCATGACAATCCACCATTGGGAATATTCACGTCCACGATCATGATACCGATATCTTCATTCTCCCTGGAAGGTATGCGGTTGTCATTAACATTGTCAATTCCCAATATGTCATCTTCTAATTTATCTCTCTGGAAGTTGGCTTGGAGAGTCAGACCCGTCATACCTATACTACGAAGTGTCATCTCCGCCTTCACCGGATTCTGAATCTGACAGTTCATCCCTACTCGACTGTGATTCAGTATTCCCGGATCTTGCTTTGTCATTTACGGGAGAGGCTTTACACGCGTTGTCATCCAGGCTACGTCTGGTAAAAGCGTTCACTTTCTCGGAGTACTAAAAGATCGGAAGAAGTTCATCAAGTCCAGAGTCACTCAGATAATTCGGCCAGTCAAGCAAAAATGTACACTTACATGTACGCCTGAAGAACTGAGAACCACTGGAGACATTCGAATGCCACTAACAAACCTGTTTGACCGAATCTCCCTCTCTTGGGAACTGTTCTCAGGTCTATCACTATCTTTCTGAGGTTTCACCTGCCTTCATTCCCAAAACAACAAACAAACCATGTAAGTGTCAAGGCGCGATGGGTATTATCTAAAAAGACGAACACGAACACTCACCTGGGTCGATTCGTCAAGGGATTTCCTCTTGCTCTCGGGAAGTTTCTTCAACCAGGGTGATTATCCAAGACCTCGGGAGATAGCAGGTCTATCGCGTGATACTATCACAGCTGCCTGTATGAATTGATGAGGATCAAATTTAGCAGTTATTGTTGGCCTTCTGCTAGGTTGCAAAAAAGGAAGGCTTTTCGATATTGTAAGATTCTGCAACAAAACATCCCATAAAGAAAGACGAGATATACCAAGGAGGGGAGCTCTGCATAAATAAAGCTTCATCGATACTCATATTATTGTTGGGTATATTACTAATAAAGTAACTGAGAAGAAGATACTTAGCTCAAAATAATGTTGCTGATGTTGCTGCACAGAAAATGTAGAGGCACGTAGACTACGCTGTCCTAAAGGAAATATCGCCTGCCACTCCTCTGAGATGCTACAGCAGTTGGCGAGTCACCTCCAGGATACAACTACAGTTAGTACCCCTCAATGTAGCATACAATGAGGGTAGCCTTAGAGCTTGGAAGAACTTAAAACAGTAGAAGAGATGTTTACAGAAAAACTGAGGGAGAGTAGAAGAGATATTTCTCTGTGGTGTGTGTTTTCTGAGATTACAACTACTCTCTTATATAGTGTTTGTGTAGTTACAAACAAGAAAGAAAACCCATGCGTATGACAGAAAAAACTGGTTATGTTGGGTTAAAGATAGTGCAACAAAAGTTGTTTTGTCAGGCATGGAGCAGTGTGTTTCTGCCAAGACAAATACGTACATACAAGGGAGCCAGGACAAAACACGTACAAACAAAGAAGCCAAGACAAGCACGTTCAGACAAAGAAGTCAGGTCAAAACTCGTGCAGACAAAGAAAAGATTCTTCTACTTGTGTGGAAAACACATACCAAAAATTTCAGCAAAAAGATAGGATCTAATACACCCACACCCACACCCACACCTGAACCCGAGCCCGACCCGACCGACCGACCGACCGGACGGCGGCGGCGGCGTGCGTGCTTCTGTGCGAAGCACCGCGCGTACGGGAAAGGCAACCTTGCCCTAGTCTAAGCCTCCCCCCCAAGCACAAAAGTCTAATGACCCAAGGGCCATGCCCTTATAGCCAACTCTATGGTATTTATGTCTAAAACTCTTTAGATTTTAGTCAATGTGGGACTATTGTTTTATCTATTCAAAAGAAAAAACAATTAATGGGCAATAGGTCTAGGGATCAAAACATAGTCCATGGAAAAATTGGTAATTTAAAGCGTTTTTTCTAACAATCCCCCACATGAATGATAAAACATATCGACGAAATACGAGAAAACATAATACATCAATATTAGGCTAAGGTGTCCCAGAGATTGAACCTTAACATAGTGAGAGGTTACCGGAACTGCTTGTTGTTTCGGTGAACACAATGTCTTGAACCGTCAACAGTGAGTGCAATTCAGAAATAACAACCACACTTTGATGTCTCAAAGAAAAAGAAAGCTGCCAAGCTCTTGCCGTTGTGCCCGTTTTGGCCGTGGGCTAAATCCCGGACTTAATGAATGTCTCTAGAGAAAAAGCTCAAATTCTCATAGGAAGCGGCCCCACTTCCAACATCCACATAGGTGAGTCCATTAAGAGTGTCCTGCCACACTCCGCTTTAAGTAAAGCCATGAAACTCATTAAGATCCTGACAGATCATCCTAAAACATGCAGGCAGCACTATCATATGGTTACACCATAGGGAGGGACAAAGATAGTGCTTTCTCTCGACATCACCAAAAATTAGTTATCTCATTGAACCTTGATCTTGGAGCTCCATTCACAAGGTTGAGTGTCCTTCATGGCGATTTATTTTATGAGCTTGAGTCCCATCCCCTTTGATGTGGATCTAACTACCTCTCTAGATAACCCTTTCGTCAAAGGATCTGCAATATTCTCTTTAGACCTTACAAAGTCTATAGAGATGATGCCAGTAGAGAGTAGTTGTTTCACTGTCTTGTGTCTTCTTCGAAGATGTATAGACTTTCCGTTGTATACACTATTCTTTGCGCATCCAATAGCAGCTTGACTGTCACAGTGGATTGCGATCGAAGACACAGGCTTGGGCCAGAGTGGAATTCCACCCAGGAAACCTCGTATCCATTCAGATTCCTCTCCAGCTTTCTCCAAGTCTATAAACTCAGACTCCAAGGTGGATCGGGCTATACATGTCTGTTTGGTAGACTTCCATGACACAGACGCACCACCAAGTGTGAAGATGTACCCGCTAGTGGATTTGCACTCATCTGAGTCTGATATCCAGTTAGCATCACAATACCCTTCTAGCACAGCAGGATACTTCCCAAAACTTAGGCAATAGTTTGAAGTTCCTCTCAGGTACCGTAGAACTCTGTAGAGAGCATTCCAGTGATCCTGCCCAGGGTTGCAAGTGTACCTGCTTAATCTACTCACAGTATAGGCAATATCAGGTCTTGTACAGTTCATTAAATACATAAGACTGCCAATAACACGAGAATACTCAAGTTGATAAATACCCTCACCCTTGTTCTTTTTCAATTTGCAATTGGGATCATAAGGAGTAGTTGCAGGTTTAGCATTTTCATGATTAAATCTCTTAAGCACAGTTTCAACATAATGAGATTGACTAAGACTATATCCATCAGACATCTTTCTGATTTTCATCCCTAAGATTACATCAGCAGGGCCTAAGTCTTTCATGTCAAAGTTTTCGTTAAGCATGCTTTTAGTGGTATTGATACTATCAAGGTTACTACCTAATATGAGCATATCATCAACATATAGGCACACAATAACATGAGAATCATCCACAGATTTAATGTAAACACATTTATCAGATTCATTAACCTTGAATCCATTAGATATCATTACATGATTAAATTTTTCATTCCACTGTTTAGGTGCTTGTTTTAAACCATACAAAGATTTTTTCAGTTTGCATACTTTATCTTCAAAACCTTTCACAACAAAACCTTCCGGTTGGTCCATATAAATTTCTTCATTCAATTCACCATATAAAAAAGCAGTTTTAACATCCATCTGATGTATATGCAAATCATAAATAGAAGCAATAGCAATCAGCATCCGGATAGAAGTGATTCTAGTGACTGGTGAATATGTATCAAAGAAATCTAATCCTTCCTGTTGTTTGTACCCCTTAGCTACCAACCTAGCTTTGTGTTTTTCTATAGTTCCATCTGTTCTAAGTTTCCTTTTGAAGACCCACTTGCAACCTATGGTTTTACTACCAGGAGGTAAGTCTACAAGCTCCCAAGTTTCATTTTGTTGAATAGAATCCCACTCATTATTTGAAGATTTTTCCCAGAAGGGAGCTTCCGGAGAAGTCATAGCTTCCTTATAGGTTTGGGGTTCAGACTCTACCGTAAGAGTCACAAAATCTGGACCGAAACCTTTCTCGGTTCTGACCCTCTTACTTCTTCTAGGTTCGGTTTCAGCATCTAGAGACGGGGGTTGACTAGTCGAAGGAACATCTGAGAGATCATCGCGGACCCTTTTATGAGGTCCAGACCCTAAAGGGAAAATGTGTTCGAAAAACACTGCATCTCTGGATTCCATTATGGTGTTCTCACCAATTACCATGAACCTATAAGCACTAGTGTGCTCAGGATATCCTAGGAAAACACAATCTACAGTTTTAGGTCCTATTTTGGTTTTCTTGGAACGAGGAGTGGCCACCTTGGCCAAACACCCCCACACTTTAAAGTATGCATATGACGGTTGTCTTCCTTTCCATAACTCATATGGAGTTTTGTCGGATTTCTTAAATGGAACTCGGTTCAAGATATAGCAAGCAGAGAGAATTTCTTCCCCCCACAGGTTCGAAGGTAGCCCTGAACTAGCTAACATAGCGTTCACCATATCTATGAGTGTTCGGTTTTTCCTTTCAGCTACTCCATTCGACTCAGGTGAAGAAGGTGCAGTAGTTTCATGAATGATGCCATTAAGTTTGCAGAATTCTCCTATAGGTATCACATACTCACCGCCTCGGTCCGACCTAAGAGTTTTAATAGTAACACCTCTTTGGTTTTCTACTTCAAGTTTATATAATTTGAAAGCGTCTAGGGCTTCATCTTTACTTCTAAGAAGATAAACCTGACAGTATCTTGAGTGATCATCTATAAAAGTGATGTACCATTTTTTCCCACCTCTAGTTGGTGTTGATTTCAAATCTCCCAAATCGGAGTGGATTAGTTCTAGGGGAGTTGTACTACGTTCAACCTTTTTGTTAAAGGGTTTTCTAGCATATTTAGATTCAACACAAATTTCACATTTATGACCTCTGTCAAAGTTTATTTTAGGAATACAGCCTAATTTAGCAAGTCTTTCAATAGATTTGAAATTAACATGTCCTAGTCTATCATGCCAAACATGTGAGGAGTCACAAACATAAGCAGAAGAAGATGCATTATCATTCAAGTTCAAAGAAAGTACACTAAGCTTAATCATGTTATCAGTGACATATCCTTTTCCTACGAAGTCACCACCTTTAGAGATTACAACTTTGTTAGACTCAGCTACAAATTTAAAACCTTTTCCAAGTAAGATGGTTTATGAGATAAGATTCTTGCATATGTCCGGGACGTGATACACGTCATTCAATGCGAGAGTTTTTCCTGAAGTGAGCTTCAATTCAACCTTGCCTTTTCCTACCACTTTAGAGGTAGAAGAGTTTCCCATAAACAATTTCCCATCGTCTCCTACTTTGTTATAGGAGGAGAAAGCATTTCTGAACTTACAGACATGCCTAGTGGATCCAGAATCAAGCCACCAGTTTCTCACATTGGTCACATTAGAGACAAGGTTGACTTCAGACACCATGCCAGTAAAATATCCAGAATCATCTACTACGTTTGCCTTATTTTTCTGTTTAGGATCATTTTTGGTCTTTTTAGGTGCCCTACAGTCCTTGGCCATATGACCAGTTTTCCCACAGTTATAGCAGTCGCCTTTGATGGTGTTTTTGGAGACACCACCTTTTGGCTTAAGATGGTTACCTTTGGAGTTACGCTGTTTGTTACGTTTACCATTTTTGCTGGATTCTCCGTGCCTTTTCTTTGACGCAGCATTATCGTCCAGGACATGAGCTTTGTTTGACATGTCTTTGCTCAGCATCAGGCTCTTGTCTTTGCAGCACAGAAGTTCCTCCACCTGGATCTTTTTCCCCACCTCCACCATGGTGATTTCACGATTCTTGTGTCGCAGCCTCCTCTTGTACTCGTTCCATGAGGGTGGTAGCTTTTCAATCACTGCAGATACTTGTAGAGATTCATCAATATGCATGCCTTCAGCAAGAATTTCGTTGATGAGTAGCTGGAGTTCGACGAATTGTTCTACAACAGGCTTTTCATCAGTCATCTTATATTCCAGGAACCTAGCCACCAAGAACTTCTTGCTTCCAGCAGCTTCAGCAAGATATTTTTCTTCTAGGGCTTCCCATAAATCAAAAGCAGTAAAATTCTCTTTTGCATTATAAAAGTCGTACAAGGAGTCATCCAGACAGTTAAGAATATGGTTTTTGCACATGTAATTTTTCCTAGTCCACCTATCCAGTCTATCTTCATAACCACGGTCATGAAGCCTTCTTGAGGGTCTTTCTAAGGCAACTTCATCTAGCCTTTGGTCTTTTAAGAAGAATAACATTTTGGACTGCCATCGTTTAAAGTCTTTGCCACTAAACTTTGGGGGTTTGTCTACAGTACTCTTTCCCATGTTGTTACAAAATATAGTAAAGAGGATATTGCCTTTAGATTGTTGGGTATATTACTAATAAAGTAACTGAGAAGAAGATACTTAGCTCAAAATAATGTTGCTGATGTTGCTGCACAGAAAATGTAGAGGCACGTAGACTACGCTGTCCTAAAGGAAATATCGCCTGCCACTCCTCTGAGATGCTACAACAGTTGGCGAGTCACCTCCAGGATACAACTACAGTTAGTACCCCTCAATGTAGCATACAATGAGGGTACCCTTAGAGCTTGGCAGAACTTAAAACAGTAGAAGAGATGTTTACAGAAAAACTGAGGGAGAGTAGAAGAGATATTTCTCTGTGGTGTGTGTTTTCTGAGATTACAACTACTCTCTTATATAGTGTTTGTGTAGTTACAAACAAGAAAGAAAACCCATGCGTATGACAGAAAAAACTGGTTATGTTGGGTTAAAGATAGTGCAACAAAAGTTGTTTTGTCAGGGATGGAGCAGTGTGTTGCTGCCAAGCCAAATACGTACATACAAGGGAGCCAGGACAAAACACGTACAAACAAAGAAGTCAGGAAAAAACACGTGCAGACAAAGAAAAGATTCTTCTACTTGTGTGGAAAACACGTACCAAAAATTTCAGCAAAAAGATAGGATCTAATACACCCACACCCACACCCACACCCGAACCCGAGCCCGACCCGACCCGACCGACCGGACGGACGGCGGCGGCGGCGTGCGTGCTTCTGTGCGAAGCACCGCGCGTACGGGAAAAGCAACCTTGCCCTAGTCTAAGCCTCCCCCCCAAGCACAAAAGTCTAATGACCCAAGGGCCATGCCCTTATAGCCAACTCTATGGTATTTATGTCTAAAACTCTTTAGATTTTAGTCAATGTGGGACTATTGTTTTATCTATTCAAAAGAAAAAACAATTAATGGGCAATAGGTCTAGGGATCAAAACATAGTCCATGGAAAAATTGGTAATTTTAAAGCGTTTTTTCTAACAATCCCCCACATGAATGATAAAACATATCGACGAAATACAAGAAAACATAATACATCAATATTAGGCTAAGGTGTCCCAGAGATTGAACCTTAACATAGTGAGAGGTTACCGGAACTGCTTGTTGTTTCGGTGAACACAATGTCTTGAACCGTCAACAGTGAGTGCAATCCAGAAATAACAACCACACTTTGATGTCTCAAAGAAAAAGAAAGCTGCCAAGCTCTTGCCGTTGTGCCCGTTTTGGCCGTGGGCTAAATCCCGGACTTAATGAATGTCTCTAGAGAAAAAACTCAAATTCTCATAGGAAGCGGCCCCACTTCCAACATCCACATAGGTGAGTCCATTAAGAGTGTCCTGCCACACTCCGCTTTAAGTAAAGCCATGGAACTCATTAAGATCCTGACAGATCATCCTAAAACATGCAGGCATCACTATCATATGGTTACACCATAGGGAGGGACAAAGATAGTGCTTTCTCTCGACATCACCAAAAATTAGTTATCTCATTGAACCTTGATCTTGGAGCTCCATTCAAAAGGTTGAGTGTCCTTCATGGCGATTTATTCTATGAGCTTGAGTCCCATCCCCTTCGATGTGGATCTAACTACCTCTCTAGATAACCCTTTCGTCAAAGGATCTGCAATATTCTCTTTAGACCTTACAAAGTCTATAGAGATGATGCCAGTAGAGAGTAGTTGTTTCACTGTCTTGTGTCTTCTTCGAAGATGTATAGACTTTCCGTTGTATACACTATTCTTTGCGCATCCAATAGCAGCTTGACTGTCACAGTGGATTGCGATCGAAGACACAGGCTTGGGCCAGAGTGGAATTCCACCCAGGAAACCTCGTATCCATTCAGCTTCCTCTCCAGCTTTCTCCAAGGCTATAAACTCAGACTCCATGGTGGATCGGGCTATACATGTCTGTTTGGTAGACTTCCATGACACAGACGCACCACCAAGTGTGAAGATGTACCCGCTAGTGGATTTGCACTCATCTGAGTCTGATATCCAGTTAGCATCACAATACCCTTCTAGCACAACACGATACTTCCCAAAACATAGGCAATAGTTTGAAGTTCCTCTCAGGTACCGTAGAACTCTGTAGAGAGCATTCCAGTGATCCTGCCCAGGGTTGCAAGTGTACCTGCTTAATCTACTCACAGTATAGGCAATATCAGGTCTTGTACAGTTCATTAAATACATAAGACTGCCAATAACACGAGAATACTCAAGTTGATAAATACCCTCACCCTTGTTCTTTTTCAATTTGCAATTGGGATCATAAGGAGTAGTTGCAGGTTTAGCATTTTCATGATTAAATCTCTTAAGCACAGTTTCAACATAACGAGATTGACTAAGACTATATCCATCAGACATCTTTCTGATTTTCATCCCTAAGATTACATCAGCAGGGCCTAAGTCTTTCATGTCAAAGTTTTCGTTAAGCATGCTTTTAGTGGTATTGATACTTTCAAGGTTACTACCTAATATGAGCATATCATCAACATATAGGCACACAATAACATGAGAATCATCCACAGATTTAATGTAAACACATTTATCAGATTCATTAACCTTGAAGCCATTAGATATCATTACATGATTAAATTTTTCATGCCACTGTTTAGGTGCTTGTTTTAAACCATACAAAGATTTTTTCAGTTTGCATACTTTATCTTCAAAACCTTTCACAACAAAACCTTCCGGTTGGTCCATATAAATTTCTTCATTCAATTCACCATATAAAAAAGCAGTTTTAACATCCATCTGATGTATATGCAAATCATAAATAGAAGCAATAGCAATCATCATCCGGATAGAAGTGATTCTAGTGACCGGTGAATAGGTATCAAAGAAATCTAATCCTTCCTGTTGTCTGTACCCCTTAGCTACCAACCTAGCTTTGTGTTTTTCTATAGTTCCATCTGTTCTAAGTTTCCTTTTGAAGACCCACTTGCAACCTATGGTTTTACTACCAGGAGGTAAGTCTACAAGCTCCCAAGTTTCATTTTGTTGAATGGAATCCCACTCATTATTTGAAGCTTCTTCCCAGAAGGGAGCTTCCGGAGAAGTCATAGCTTCCTTATAGGTTTGGGGTTCAGACTCTACCGTAAGAGTCACAAAATCTGGACCGAAACCTTTCTCGGTTCTGACCCTCTTACTTCTTCTAGGTTCGGTTTCAGCATCTAGAGACGGGGGTTGACTAGTCGAAGGAACATCTGAGAGATCATCGCGGACCCTTTTATGAGGTCCAGACCCTAAAGGGAAAATGTGTTCGAAAAACACTGCATCTCTGGATTCCATTATGGTGTTCTCACCAATTACCATGAACCTATAAGCACTAGTGTGCTCAGGATATCCTAGGAAAACACAATCTACAGTTTTTGGTCTTATTTTGGTTTTCTTGGAACGAGGAGTGGCCACCTTGGCCAAACACCCCCACACTTTAAAGTATGCATAGGACGGTTGTCTTCCTTTCCACAACTCATATGGAGTTTTGTCGGATTTCTTAAATGGAACTCGGTTCAAGATATAGCAAGCAGAGAGAATTGCTTCCCCCCACAGGTTCGAAGGTAGCCCTGAACTAGCTAACATAGCGTTCACCATATCTATGAGTGTTCGGTTTTTCCTTTCAGCTACTCCATTCGACTCAGGTGAATAAGGTGCAGTAGTTTCATGAATGATGCCATTAAGTTTGCAGAATTCTCCTATAGGTATCACATACTCACCGCCTCGGTCCGACCTAAGAGTTTTGTTTGACATGTCTTTGCTCAGCATCAGGCTCTTGTCTTTGCAGCACAGAAGTTCCTCCACCTGGATCTTTTTCCCCAGCTCCACCATGGTGATTTCACGATTCTTGTGTCGCAGCCTCCTCTTGTACTCGTTCCATGAGGGTGGTAGCTTTTCAATCACTGCGGATACTTGTAGAGATTCATCAATATGCATGCCTTCAGCAAGAATTTCGTTGATGAGTAGCTGGAGTTCGACGAATTGTTCTACAACAGGCTTTTCATCAGTCATATTATATTCCAGGAACCTAGCCACCAAGAACTTCTTGCTTCCAGCAGCTTCAGCAAGATATTTTTCTTCTAGGGCTTCCCATAAATCAAAAGCAGTAAAATTCTCTTTTGCATTATAAAAGTCGTACAAGGAGTCATCCAGACAGTTAAGAATATGGTTTTTGCACATGTAATTTTTCCTAGTCCACCTATCCAGTCTATCTTCATAACCACGGTCATGAAGCCTTCTTGAGGGTCTTTCTAAGGCAACTTCATCTAGCCTTTGGTCTTTTAAGAAGAATAACATTTTGGACTGCCATCGTTTAAAGTCTTTGCCACTAAACTTTGGGGGTTTGTCTACAGTACTCTTTCCCATGTTGTTACAAAATATAGTAAAGAGGATATTGCCTTTAGATTGTTGGGTATATTACTAATAAAGTAACTGAGAAGAAGATACTTAGCTCAAAATAATGTTGCTGATGTTGCTGCACAGAAAATGTAGAGGCACGTAGACTACGCTGTCCTAAAGGAAATATCGCCTGCCACTCCTCTGAGATGCTACAACAGTTGGCGAGTCACCTCCAGGATACAACTACAGTTAGTACCCCTCAATGTAGCATACAATGAGGGTACCCTTAGAGCTTGGCAGAACTTAAAACAGTAGAAGAGATGTTTACAGAAAAACTGAGGGAGAGTAGAAGAGATATTTCTCTGTGGTGTGTGTTTTCTGAGATTACAACTACTCTCTTATATAGTGTTTGTGTAGTTACAAACAAGAAAGAAAACCCATGCGTATGACAGAAAAAACTGGTTATGTTGGGTTAAAGATAGTGCAACAAAAGTTGTTTTGTCAGGCATGGAGCAGTGTGTTGCTGCCAAGCCAAATACGTACATACAAGGGAGCCAGGACAAAACACGTACAAACAAAGAACCGGACGGACGGCGGCGTGCGTGCTTCTGTGCGAAGCACCGCGCGTACGGGATAAGAAAACTCTGCATCCGGCCTTTGCCGTAACCAACATCAAAACCCTGATTCCTATTCTTCTTGACATCAAACAAGATGAATACTCATCCTGGGTTTTTCTCTTCGAACTACATCTACAAGCTCACGATCTCCTTTTTCTCATCAACGGATCCACACCACCAACAGGGATTGATGCAAATACCCTCAAACAACTCGACGCCCTATGCCGCCAATGGATGTTCTCCACCATGGCCAAGGATCTCATGCTCACAGTTCTAAAATCTGGTAAAACCGCCAAAGAACTTTGGGATCATCTTCAAAAGTTGTTTCAAGATAACAAAGGTAATCGTGCTGCAACCCTTGAAAGTAAATTTGTCAATCTAAAGTTTGTTGACTGTGCTAGTGTCGATGATTACTGTGACAAACTCAAGTCGTTAGCGGATCGACTGACCGATCTCGATTTTCCCATGAATGACAAACGTTTGGTTATCCAACTTGTCAATGGTCTACCGGAGGAATACAACACTGTTGCTTCCTTCATACAACAGTCTATGCCCACCTATGATGCTGCTCGTTCACAACTACGCACTGAAGAAATACGACGTGCTCAACAAACCACCATGATATCTTCCACTGCCCTTGCAGCCACTGGAAACAATTCTTCTCAACGCCATCACCGAACTAGCAACGGAAAAAGACCTGTCAACCCTGCAAACTCCGGTCCTCTTCTGCCAACCCCAGGATACTCTCGCCAGCCCAGTGCACCTCGCCAACCCAGTGCGCCACGCGACCCAGTGTAACCAGCTAACCCAGCATCCTGGATGCCATACTGGGCTCAACCTCCATGCCCATACCCAACTGCTCCACTTTGGCAGCCCACTGCACCACCTCGAGGCCCATCTGCTGGACGTCCTCGTCAAGCCCAGCAGCGACGCTCTTCAATTCTTGGACAGGCCCATGCGTACGCTGTGCCTTCAGTTGAAACACTACAGCCCAGTGATTTTGCGGAAGCCTACAGTTCATTGAGCTTACAACCACCAGATGAAACGTTCTACATGGACACTGGTGCGACATCCCATATCACCACGGACCAAGGTACGTTACATACTGTTTTCGACACTAGCAATGTTAAATCTATCTTGGTTGGAAACGGTAACTCTATTCCAGTTATGGCTAGTAGCACCCACTCTATAAACCTCTCGTCCCGACCTCTTCACCTCAACAATACCCTCGTAGTTCCTGATATTATCAAAAATCTTATTTCCGTTCGAAAGTTCACAACTGATAATCATGTGTCTGTTGAATTTGATCCTTATGGTTTTTCTGTGAAGGATTTGAATTCGAGGACGATCCTTCTTCGCTGTGATAGCTCTGGGGAACTTTATCCTCTCATAACTTCTGCCGTGCCCACTTCAAAATCATCTCAGTCTCCACCACTGTCTCTTACCGTCTGCTCTCATGATGTCTGGCACAGCCGTCTTGGTCATCATGGACAAGCTATTTTAAATAATTTACGTTCCCACTCTTTAATTCAATGTAATAAACAACAGTCTACCAAACTTTGTCATTCTTGTCAAGTTAGTAAACATGTTCGTCTTCCTTTCTCTGACTCAAATTCTTTCACTTCTGCTCCATTTGATATTATTCATAGTGATTTATGGACTTGTCCTATACATATTGATACTGGTTTTCGCTATTATCTTATTTTGTTGGATGACTATACTAATTATCTATGGGTGTATCCCTTGAAGCTCAAATCTCAGGTCCACTCCAAATTCTTGGAGTTTCGGTCCTTTGTCAACACTCAATTTGAGCGAGATATCAAATGTTTTCAATCCGATATGGGACGTGAATTTGATAACTCTTCTTTTCATGATTTTTCTAAGAACTCTGGTTTAGTCTTTCGTTTCTCCTGTCCTCACACCTCATCTCAAAATGGGAAAGCGGAGCGTATGATTCGTCGTGTTAACGACATCACCCGCACTCTCATGTCCCATGCCTCTATCCCATACAAATATTGGTCCGATTCACTCCATATGGCCGTCTATCTCCATAACATCCTCCCTTCCGCCGTGCTTCACTTCGCCTCACCGGTATCAATTCTCTATCAACGCCAACCGACGTATGATCACCTATGTACGTTTGGTTGCCTTTGTTATCCTAATTTGTCCGCCACCACTCCTCACAAGCTTTCCCCTCGGTCCTCTAGATGTGTTTTCCTTGGTTTCTCTCCTCATCATCGTGGCTATCGTTGCTTTGACCTAGCCACTAACAAAATTATCTTGTCTCGCCATGTAACGTTTGATGAAAACGTTTTTCCCTTCCGCACTTCTTCCGACCATCGCTCTCACAACCTCGAACCATCTACCCAATCCATTTCTCCTCATTTTCCACTCCCACTGGCTTACCCATCTCCTCCTTCTACCCAACCGTCGTCTCACCACCTCTACACTCCACCTCACCGCCGTCCACGGCGACCTTCTTGCGCTGTCCCATCTCCACCCATCTCCTGTTCTCCCTCTACCTGTCCGGCTCTCCCACACACGGACACATTACCCAGCAACTATGATTCCCCTGCTCAGCCCAGCGTTTCCCCCTCTTCTTCCAGGCCCATTTCTTCTCCCTCTCTTACCCAGCCCAACTCACCTAACTCTGCGTCTCAGCCCAGCTCTTCTCACTCTGCTGTTCCGCCGTCTTCACCCGCTCCGGCCCAGCAAGCCCAACAACTCATCCCATCCCTTAACTCCCCCTCAAAACCAGCAGTAACTTCCCTGTCCGACAGCAACCCCCCCCCCCCCCCCCCCCCCCCCCCCCCCCCCCCCCCCCCCCCCCCCCCCCCCCCCCCCCCCCCCCCCC
>NW_020620825.1:15646571-15814788 GCF_003573695.1 Papaver somniferum | reverse complement strand
AACAATATTCGGCCGATAACCATCAAATATTTCTCCCGAATACTGTCGATGTTCTTGAGAAATGAAGAACACGACTACATTCGGAAGTAAAGGAGCATGAATATCGCCCGAATCTGGATAAATAACCGAAAACCCTAGAATTATTTTTTCTCGATTCGCCGAATTAAAGCGAAATAAACCCCAAAAATGATAGATTCTTACCTAATTGGGGCCATTTGACTTTGGAGCGGAATTTTTTTTTTCTTCCACAATCGAAAGATAATAGGAAACTGGAAGAAGAAGAGTTGAAATGAGTAGAATTGTTTTTGATTTGGTTTTCATACAGTTTTACCATAAGGGCATTTATGTAACTTCAATATCATATAGGGTACCCCTTAACTAGAGTCTTTGGCTGGGTATAAATTGATGGCCCCTAAATCCTTTGGGGTGGCCCCTAATGAGGAAACCGTAAATGCAGAAAAACCTCGGGACCTAATCCAAATTGAACACCAAACTGCAATAAGCCGCTACAAACTCTAGCTTACTACAAATAACTTCAGACTGGAATATAATTGAGACCAAATTAAACCCTCACAACAATTCAGTTACAGTCGCGCTCCTTACGCCTGTTGAATCCCAGAAGGACTCCACACAATTGATTCCCTTAGCTGACGTCCTTTACATCCTAACAGTTGCTTCAACTCAATTGAAGACTTTAAACCAATCTGTCTCCCAAAGATAAGCCTATATGTGATTTCATTTTTGATCGATAGATCAAGGTGAGACTGGAAATCGGAAGCAATAGACAAAGTATAGTTAACCTCAAAATACGGTCTTATGCTTCCCGAAGAGCATCCTAGATTCTTATTCACCTCACAACTATTAAACCTTTGGAATCACAAAGTCTGAGACGGAGAAAACTTTGCGATTTCTATCTATCTTGTTTAAGTGAGCAGCTCAATACTCAAAACAAGATCAGGATACACGAACTATCAAGATAAAGATAGTTGGACCTGGCTTCACGAATCCCCAGGTGAAGTATTTTTAGTCGCTGAACCCTAGAAGGGTTTGAGGGAGAGGACGACTCTAGTTTACAACTACGACACACAAAAATAGTATCGGGGATTCAAAAATCCCAGTTGCTTTAGGCCCTCCGTTATATAAACTTCCAAAGTATAGGTTGCTTTAGGTTTAAGCTAAGATAGCTTTGGAACTAAGCAAACAATATCCACCGTTAGATGAATCTTGGAAATGAGATTAACATACCAAGTTATACACTCTTGTTAGTGTTAGAGCATAGATCGGTTGAACCCACCAAGCATTGGTATGTCAAGTTTGGTTGTCATATTTTAGTGAATCAAAACTCATTTAAAGAGTCGCTTGATTATGTACTACAGTTAACTTCGTATAGGTTAGCTTGAAAGTATTAGGATATGAGACATTACAAGTATTGCGAAGACTTGAAGAAGTGAAGAAGTAAGAAGCTACAATGACAACATCATCCTTCCACTTGAGGTTAGTCATATTTGACTTGAACTATTTCATTCCCTAATGTATCTTTCAAGTCGTGCATATCGAAAACAAAACTGCGAAGCATGAACCCTCTAGATAGACATAGTATTAAGAAATACAATACGAGGTTCATTGCTTAACCATTAAACTTTGTAGATAAGACATGGACATAACCGTTTAAATGCTATTGTGATTATGTATGGGTATGAGGTGAGGATTTCATCCTAGGAAACAATGTTTTACATATGGTTTAAGGAAGTAAATTCATGATCTTGTTTTGTGAATCGAAAAGGAAATCGTCAGGCGTTATTGGTATTGTTATTCATTGCATATCTTGTGAACAACCAATATGTGTGATTAGTATAACCGTTCATGACTTGTTTGTGTTCTTGGTAAAATTATTCACAAAGGTCTAACTTTTGTATTGGTATGACTTTTATTAGTGAAACCGATCTTAAGTAATCACCTGAGATGGTATGATCGAGTTTGTGATTTTGTGTAAGACCGACTCTAGGTAAAGGGGAACCGATCCTAATAAGAGGTGCAACACATCACAAAGGGGAATCGATCCTTGTATGAGGTGCAACATGTTTTATCAGAAAGGGGAACCGATCCTATGGACATGTGCAACATGTTTTTAGGAAAGGGGGAACTGATCCTATGGACATGTGCAACACGTTCAAGTTAGATACCATATATATGTGGGGAAACGATCCTAGTACCTAGTCAACCGAATTTTGGAAAGCTAGTGTGACTATGCACAGTACTCACATGGAGGTAGAACTGAAACTTGTTTTGGTAGAACCGTTAAACCCATGATTGGTGATTGAGTGTTCTTGATCAATCACATAGTTCTTGAAAGTCAGATAAACCAATTCTAAACTTGTTTGGAAGTGTGGCAAATCGGTTTCAAGATTGTAAGTATGAAAGAGGACTTACAGAGTAAGGATGTCAACATACTTTGAACATGTGCAGTCTTTAATTGTTCAAAGTTATTCCTTAATAGCTAAAGGAAGAGAATCTCAGGATCGAAACATAAATAAGTTAAGAATCTTTTATTTAAGGTTTTTAATTTTATTTTAGGAAAATGAGAATTAGTAATGTGCATTTACTAGTTGAAGATTTTCCAAAGAGATTTTCGGTCATTATTTTGGACATAGCATTTCCAGGAATTATGGAAATCGAATTTGGAATATATTGCATATCTTGAGAATATTTTCGGTTTTGGAAATTCCTTGGTGTCCAAACTTCATTGTCTATAAATACTTGAAGTTTTCATTTCTAGCAAATTAATCCTTCGTGACAACAAACTTCCTAGGTTGTGTTGTTACTGGTGAAGCCGCCTATTCAGAGAGGAGAGTAACCTAATTAGGCGAACTATCTTACGTTCGCTCAGTTTAATGTCTTTTTTGGGATTGAGAAGCTATATTAGTACCGTTGGTGGGAAACTAGATAATTGTGGTTTATCTTGTGTTTTCGATTGATTTGATTGACTAACGGTGGTTGAACTTTGATTGCACCTAGTTTGTTTATGCTTGAGAATCTTATCTTCTGATATAAGATTCACTCAAACTAGATCAAAATTTCGACAAGGATATTTAGACTATTTTTAGATCTAAAGACGTCTTGTGATAATCCATTGTTAACAGACTCCGTTTTGTGCGTGATTGATCATAAGAAATTCAAGTTGTTGTGTGCAGGCGTTTATTGAAAATCTAAGAAGATTTGAAGACAAAGAAGATACTGAAGATTTCTGATTTGGGGTTCATAATCTTTAGTGTGCACAATACTTGTTTCGGTATAGAGGATCCAACTATAATCGGTTTATCCTTGTGGTAGATTATATTTATTAGTTGTGTAGATCGACATCAATATAATTCTTTGTGATTAAAAGTATTGATTACAAAATCTTAACAATTACCTTTGGTAGTTGAGAATAAGATAGATCTAAGAACCTGACGAAGGAGTTTATTGAGATAAACAGAAGAGCCTTTGTCGAACTCACATCACTTGGTTGAAAAGAGTTGCTACCAAACAGATTTGTTGTTTCTTTACTGTTTGGAATACGAACCAAAAGAATTGTTCCAAGTACGTGACTTATTGTTTGGTCTGTCGTAGGATCAACAAATTAACAAAGATATTTCCCACTAATTAACTGGTAATGTAGCGGTAGTAAGAGATCGTTCCTACAGAGAGTTGTGTAATTGATAGTTTATTTGATCAACAAGGTAAAGTAAATAACAAAGGGGGGTTTGGTTGTAAGATAATTATAAATATAATAATAAAAGAAAGATGATCAAGGAATCATTCGTCGTTACCAAGTGTTAACAGGATTAGAATACTTATATATATATTCCATTAGAACCATTCATCACCAACCGTAGAATAGCAGGTACGCTTAGCTATCCCCAAAACTCCTTGTATCACCGGATAACGGGTACGCTTAGTCACCGGATTCTATTCAACTGAGCCGCCTTGAGGTACGCTTACAAGGTGTAACTCGATTGAACGCTTTAAGGTTTGTGAATTTAGGTTTGATTCCAACAGTTAAATTCAGTACGCTCGGTTCACTTATTGGTGTTGTTTCCACACATGATTACTTTACAGAATCCCTCTGCAAGGTCTCATGTTTTTTACTTGTGTAGGAGATGCACGACAATTACGGATCGTCAACTCACTACTAGCAATAGAATGATTAATAGACTAATCTGGTTGCGCACCCAAACCAATCTGAGAATCAATCATAAACCCTAGATATAATGAAAACAAACGATGATGATTAAAACCTCAAATAAACTTTTATTATTAATAAAGCTTCACTCTTGGAACATTGAATTCATCCTTAATCAACAAAGGACTTAGCTACTCATATTACAGAGAAAATGAATAATGGTGGTTTTCCCCTAAAGGGGTAAACCCTAGGTTTTTGATGTAGAACTTATGATATGAGATTCGATTGTTATTTTACATAACCTAATACCCTTTTTATAGGTTTACATTGCTTGGTATCCAAGTATTTAGTTCGATTCAAGAACCCGACCCGAAACAACGAAATAACGACCCCAAACGTGCCCTTAGGCCTTCCAAGGTGTTAATACACGTTTTCCACTTGCTAAGTTCGCGAATCCATTCCGCGAAATTCAAATTCCAGCAGATATTTTCGGAATTAAAGTATAAAACCCGTCCGCGAACTTTACTGTCTTCGGTATTTGATAGACGCATTTATGTGTCTAATATAGCTCATTTGTATATATTGTTAGTGCTCGATATCGTACTTATTTGGTTATTTTATTTATTTGTAGGTGTTTTTGGAAGAATAAGGCTTTGTGGCGAAATTGGCTAAAAATGCGGCATTTGGACCTTCGTTGATAACTACCAGAAGCACCCTAGAAGTATGTTGGAGACATCCAGAAATACCCCGGAGGAACCCCGAAAAAGTGCGAAAAACATCCCAGAAGAATTGCTAAAGGCACCCCATTTCAGGGAATGTACTAAAGGGACTCTCGAACTGGATAAGGGGGAGGTCATCTTCATAATTCAAATACAAGTTTTGGCGGGAAAATGCATGCAGCGAAGAACTGTTTTGGAGATCGAATTCTGACGAGATTTTAGGAGATTCAATGGCTGTATTTGGTACATATGGACTCTAACTGACTGAACAGGCCTGGTACAATCGATTTTAACCCAACCAGTTGGGATGGAATGACTGGGAGAAGCAATCAAAGTCCAAACAGGACACGTATGTTGCTGTTCACGTTCAAATATTTTGTGAGAAATTTTTGGGAGACTTTCACGCTGGATATACATGTATCTAGTTTTTTTCAAGTCAGGAGAGAGTTTTGTGGCAATGGGATAACTAACAGACGCGTACAGAAGAGAGAAGAAGATAGAAACCCGTAACTGGCAGAGAAGAGAAATAAGAGATTTCATCGGGATTTGATGACCCTGTTGAGTTATAAAAAGGTTGGGTCGAGTCATAAGAAGGGTTAGCAAGTTTAGAAGAGAGTTTAGAGTCCAGGAGAGCCGAGGAGAAGCGATTACAGAGAAGACAGTGATGCTGCTGCTGCCATTGAAGAGCTTCAAGAACACGAAGAACAGACTCACATAGTTAGTCGTTCTTCAGCAGTCTTAAATAACAATACCAGCGTCATTCTTTTACAGCAGTAAAGGCCTATCGTTTACATCAGTCTTCAATAACACTTACCCCTTTGTAACAGTGACGCTGTAACACTTGTACAGCGTTGCTAATTCCTGTTTCATCTTATATACATCAATAAAAACACCTATTTTAGCCATGAATTTATCTTGTGAGTGTGTTTTTGGGATGAGGATCTAAACCTATTAGCCGAGGCAATGGAGGAATCCATTGTCCCAGATTAATTGGTATAATTCTATTTTTATTATTCATTTGCAATATTTTTTATATGATTATTTGCATGGAATTGAAGTAGATAAATTGATTTTTATTGAGTAGTTGTGAATTATTTTGATGAAGCATGCTGGATTTTTTAAAACTTTTGATGTTTCATACTCTGTGATTACAATTATTACTTCAAAAATTTATTATAGGAAAATATTAGAATCACTTGAAAAGGAAAAAATTGCATGAATATTGAATAAAATTTATCATTTAATGGGACAATGGTGGAATCCAGAGTCTTGGTGTTTTTCTCTATAACTTTGAACAACTTTATTTAATTGTCTAGTATAATTTAAATCTAAAAATTATTTTCTTCACAAGTCTGAAAAGAACCTTTTTACCACTACTACAATCATTATTTGAAAATACATCAAGTTTTTGGCGCCGCCGACGCGGATTTGTGTTTAGGTAGCATTTTTTTTAGATTTTTTTTTATTATTATTATTTTTATTTGTTCCTCTTTACGTTTCTTTGGGTGTGTATTTGATTTGCAGGTTTGAAGTTGGATACTAAGGACTTGGAACAAAGCTTAAAGCTAAAAGAGAACAAAAAGAAGACAATTTTTGTTTTAGGATTTAGTTTTATAATTTTTTTTTTAAATTGTATTAGGAAATATTTTGTAATTTACTTTTTATTTTGCACTTTATTTTTAGACTTTTGGACTATGAACTTTGGACATTTTTTTTTAATTTTTTTTAAACCCTACGGAAGGGTGGTTTAAATATAACTGTGTGCAGGGAAGGACGGTGATTACATTATCACCTCGGCCCCTCGGGTTCGTACACTGACACAGGAGTCAGTGGCCCGAGTCGACTACAACGGTTCATCTCCCGTCTGGTACGGGAGGTAAGTCCAATCGAAACACTCGTGAATCTCGTGCAAGCGGGTTACTGTATTCCTTAAGGTGATAATTATTTGAGGACGAACCAGACTGTTTTTATATTCCTAGTAAAGGGCAAGGCCTGGCCTAAACAAGATAAGGGTTCGGATTTCATCACCGCTCCCTTCTTTCCCGCCTTAGGAAAACAAAACCTAACGCGAAGCCAAGCTTTGAAATCTGATTAGAAAGAGACCTATAGGGTATCGAGCTTGTTAGGAAATTTTTTCGAAGGATATTGGTTACCTTTTAAGCAATTTCAAAGTTCATGATGACTTCTGGGAGTTGAAACAAGCCGCCTTGTAACGCCGGTGAGGCCTTGGGTGTCAAAGCTCCATTGAGCTTCCCTCGCCTCAGTTTCATCTTACATTAGTTCGGATTGATTCCAGAGGGGTATGCTCAAATTGTAACGAATTCCCCTTCGAGAGATAGAAGATGGTCTAGAAACAATCTAAGTGGAGCCATCATGCTTTTTGTTTGCTAGATTT
Organism: Papaver somniferum; assembly: GCF_003573695.1. NCBI lineage: Eukaryota > Viridiplantae > Streptophyta > Magnoliopsida > Ranunculales > Papaveraceae > Papaver > Papaver somniferum. The sequence continues at coordinate 15,807,512 of NW_020620825.1, read as the reverse complement.
TATAGGTTTGATTTGGTCGAGTCGGCCTTGTTTGTGATTTTGTAGAATTCCCTTGCAGTTAAGAATGTCAAACTGGTATAATAGAAGCCAATACAATGAGTATCGACCTGAAGTTGAATATGAACATCATCAATTTTATGACCATGGTGAGAATAGTAGTTGGGAACGCCAACCTTTTCAAGGTTATGGTTCATACCATGGTGAGCCCAATTACTATCCACACGCGAATTTGTCTTACGAGCAAAAATCTTATAATTCCTCTCCTCTAGATGAGGCGCGTAGGCTAATTGAGTCATCACGTCGTAGGTTACTTGAGTCAACATATGAGTCAACTGAGATAAATGACTTAGTTATGGACGAAAGAATCGCAACCAATAGTGAACCTTCGATACATGATACCATCAGGAAATCTTGTGAGTGGATTGAGAAGCGTTTGTTAGAGGCGCAGAATGCTCGATATAGTGTTTCCGATAATACCCTTGAGAATAGTTATTTCCATAATCAGGATGACGAGGTTAGAATTGATAACACTACTTTAGATGAGGTTCAACCATTTTCATGCTATTATAATAACGATTGTGATGAGGATAGTGCTGATGAAGAATCGGAAACATGTGGGAATAGTGATCAGAAATTTCTTACCCCAATTGAGCCTTATAATGATTATATTATTTCTGGTTCAGATCCTAATAATTTTAAAAATTATTCACCTATTCAAAAGGACAAGGATTTAACTAGAAATATCCCCGTTTTAGACGATGTAGTATGTCATGTTTACGAATCCGATAAAGGTTTAGAGGAACCGGTTTATTTTGAGACTACTGTTTTCGAGTCGAACGATTTAGAAACTGTAATCGATGATGGTTTCGAGGAACGATTTTACCCTGAGAATACTGTTTCAGAGTCGTACGATTTAGAAACAATAGTCTTAGATGAACTCGTAGAGATTAATGAGGATGAACCTGACTTAGAAGAATCAATTGCCCATTTTCAGGAATCTGATGACCTAGGAATTAAGAAGATTGTGACTAGTCTAACTAGAGACACTGAAAAATCTAAGTTTGGGGGTGATTATCATTCTCCATATGCTTTAACTCTTAGAAAGGTCCCTCACTTGGGACTTGACATCAATGCCTCAGCCATCTTACAAGATTATCTTCATACTCGCTCTCCCGAACCTCATAATATCCAAGAAGAAGTTCAGTCGTTAGAAACCCATCCTCTGGTAGATGTGGTTAGCCCAGGCAATAACACCAAGTTTGAATTTATTTTCCCACCAAATAGTTTTCTTCCAAATGTGGGAACGTTTGTATTTAAAATGAGTCGAATATTAAGTTCTGAGACTAAGCCTAAGTACTTTAGGTTAATAGAATCGACACATTTTCCTAAGAATGACCACTACTCTCACTGTGGTCAATTATGTAAGTCAAACCTGATTGACTTAGAGGATCCTCAGTTATTTAGGTTATTATTTTGTGATTCTAAGTTCTTATTTGAGTTTTTCCAGACTCTAGGACCTAATAATTTAGATCCAACCTATGAGGAAATGCATCCGAGGAAAATATTCTATTTAGACCCTTTCATAGAACCTGAACCTGAACCGCAAATAACGATAGTTATCAGGAAACTAGGTAAGGGCATGCTAGTATTGTTCATTTCGTTGGTTCACTGCAGTTTCCTTTTGTCAGCTCTTTTTGGTTTTAAAGACCCACAGTTACTCCGACTACTTTTATACTGTTCGAGTTGACTAATCCTTTCCTAAGTCTGGCTGAAGACTTTAAACTTAGCACTTCTTGGGAGGTAACCCAATCTCATGCAACACGGTAATATCTTTCCTTATCTCTTTTGCTTCAAATGGTAACAGTTTCTCCTTGTTCATGCTTTTAATTTCATCTTTAGAACATTGAGGACAATGTTAGATTTAAGTTTGGGGGTATCGGAGAAACTTTTTAGTTGCAGTATGAATAAATAAACTCCAGAACCTAGAAATTTATGCCTATTGAGGATTGCACTAACTAATCTAAGTGGATGGAAGCATTTTGGTTGTAGGAGTTGAGGAACCAATCTGATTAGATGGAAACATCTAAAGAGTCTATTCATAAAAGCACAGAGCTCAGTTGTTAGGAATAACATGATAGTTTCACCATATCTCGTTGTGTCCTTTTCACTTCTTTTTTGATGTTGTTTTCTTTTTAAATATGTTTCTAAGTGATTTGGTGGGGCTCACGATTCAAGTTGTTACCAATGCTAGGGTGAATTAGAGTGATTGAGATACCATGAAAAAAAATTGAAAAAAAAAAAAAAAGTTATGAAAAAAAAAAGAGAAAAGAAAGAAAAATTGAGACCAGACCATTAGACCAAACAGAATAAAACTTAATAAAGTCGATCACTGGAACCCTTGTATATGCCAGCTGTGTTGACCTAGAGTTAGGATTATCGACCACTGGTTCCCTTGTATATTCTAGTGATTTGATATTAGTCAGACTAGTATCTCAGTCATTTAGGTTAGGTTCATCTAGGCAGAGGCCTTCCGACAGATATGGGAAACACCATTCACTTAGTAAACATCAAAACCATCTATGTTTTTCTATATCCATCTTCTTGATCTATCCATGTGATTAGTTTTGACTCCGGATATTGATGTCCATAGTGCGACTATCTTAGTAGAGCTCTGTCACTTTATATGAATTTTAGTATGCTCGAGTGCAAACTCGTGTACAACAATTGGAATTTCGCATCAGGGTACTTCTTCCTGTAGTCAATAAGTATGCCAACCAAGGAGATTCTTTAGTGCCTTCCAAGGTTCTGCGTAGATAGCCAAGGTCTGGAGTACAGGTTTTGTGGGTATATCTCTTGTAAGCCCTCTCGAGACTATAACTCGGCCACTAGGGACACCTAGGGGTTTAAAGGCTTATTGCATACGCTAAATGCAATAGACGATGCCTGCGACAGTGAGTTAGGATTTTATTTTGTAGTTTTGATTTGCTCGGGACTAGCAAATAATAAGTTTGGGGGTATTTGATAGACGCATTTATGTGTCTAATATAGCTCATTTGTATATATTGTTAGTGCTCGATATCGTACTTATTTGGTTATTTTATTTATTTGTAGGTGTTTTTGGAAGAATAAGGCTTTGTGGCGAAATTGGCTAAAAATGCGGCATTTGGACCTTCGTTGATAACTACCAGAAGCACCCTAGAAGTATGTTGGAGACATCCAGAAATACCCCGGAGGAACCCCGAAAAAGTGCGGAAAACATCCCAGAAAAATTGCTAAAGGCACCCCATTTCAGGGCATGTACTAAAGGGACTCTCGAACTGGATAAGGGGGAGGTCATCTTCATAATTCAAATACAAGTTTTGGCGGGAAAATGCATGCAGCGAAGAACAGTTTTGGAGATCGAATTCTGACGAGATTTTAGGAGATTCAATGGCTGTATTTGGTACTTATGGACTCTAACTGACTGAACATGCCTGGTACAGTCGATTTTAACCCAACCAGTTGGGACCGGGAGAAGCAATCGAAGTCCAAACAGGACATGTATGTTGTTGTTCACGTTCAAATATTTTGTGAGAAATTTTTGGGAGACTTTCACGCTGGATATACATGTATCTAGTTTTGTTCAAGTCAGGAGAGAGTTTTGTGGCAATGGGATAGCTAACAGACGCGTACAGAAGATAGAAGAAGATAGAAACCCGTAACTGGCAGAGAAGAGAAATAGGAGATTTCATCGGGATTTGATGACCGTGTTGAGTTATAAAAAGGTTGGGTCGAGTCATAAGAAGGGTTAGAAAGTTTAGGAGAGAGTTTAGAGTCCATGAGAGCCGAGGAGAAGCGATTACAGAGAAGACAGTGTTGCTGCTGCTGCCATTGAAGAGCTTCAAGAACACGAAGAACAGACTCACATAGTCAGTCGTTCTTCAGCAGTCTTAAATAACAATACCAGTGTCGTTCTTTTACAGCAGTAAAGGCTTATCGTTTACAGCAGTCTTCAATAGCACTTACCCCTTTGTAACAGTGACGTTGTAACACTTCTACAGCATTGCTAATTCCTGTTTCATCTTATATACATCAATAAAAATACCTATTTTAGCCATGAATTTATCTTGTGAGTGTGTTTTTGGGATGAGGAGCTAAACCTATTAGCTGATGCAACGGAGGAAGCCATTGTCCCAGATTAATTGGTATAATTCTATTTTTATTATTTATTTGCAATATTTTTTATATGATTATTTGCATGGAATTGAAATAGATAAATTGATTTTTATTGAGTAGTTGTGAATTATTTTGATGAAGCATGCTGGGTTTTTTAAAACTTTTGATGTTTCATACTCTGTGATTACAATTATTACTTCAAAAATGTATTATAGGCAAATATTAGATCACTTGAAAAGGAAAAAATTGCATGAATATTAAATAAAATTTATCATTTAATGGGACAATGGTGGAATCCAGAGTCTTGGTGTTTTTCTCTATAACTTTGAACAACTTTATTTAATTGTCTAGATTAATTTAAATCTAAAAATTGTTTTCTTCACAAGTCTGAAAAGAACCTTTTTACCACTACTACAATCATTATTTGAAAATACATCAGTATTCAATAAAAGCTTGTTTTGGCCACAACTTATTCATCCGAACTCGGAATGACCTCATTCTTTTTGCATTCTTTTTATATTTAAATTATATTCAAGATGATGATGAGAAATCATTAATTTGAATGAGTTAAGATCAGTCTTTGGCCCTTCTCTTGATTATGTGTGTTTTGCTCCTTTTCGTCGCACTTCTTCCACTTATCTTGGACTTGGGCACTTGGATACTTGGAATACTTATCTTCCTAGCTCTTTTCAGCACTTTGTAGCTCATTTTTCGATGATTCACCTAATTGAGACAAATAATAGAAAACCGAAGTAATAATACGAAAATATGCAAGAATAATAGCTAAAACAAGTATGGAATGAACATTAAAATCATATGAATTATGCACTTATCAAATTCACCCGCACTTAGATTTTGATAGTCCTCGAGAAAACTAAATAAAACTAATCCTAAATACAACAACTCCATGTCGTGAGGATACAGTTACTCTTAGCATGAATAACAGGCCTTTAAACCCCTAGGTGTCCCTAGTGGACGAGTTATAGTCTCGTGAGGGCTTACAAGAGGTATACCCACAAAACCTACTCCAATTTCTCGCCTTGGAAGAACCACTAAGTATAGACACAAAGCAAAAAAGCCAAATAATTATCTTGCATATGTTCTTTAGCTGCAAACATCCCACATACATTTCAATCATCACACACAAGCAATTAATTACGTGTGACATTCAACCTGATTGCAAAACTCTACTAAGATAGTAATCGTACTTGTTGCAACATTTTCCACAACACTCGCATACTGAAATCACATGGATAGATAAGAAAATGGAAATAGAAAAGTGAAGTGTGCAAATGTAAACTGAAGTGAAAGATGTTACCCACAATACTTGCATGAATGTCGTCAAAGGATATATATTTATAGCGCAATAGTTGAGAGAAGCACCCATTTAACTCGACCACATGATTAGATACTAAGCGCATGTTCCTTTTCAGCAAGTACATGATAGTTGCCTTGGATCCTGCTTTCCACGCTTGCTTAGGCGACGGAGACAGGGACAACGTTTCACACATACTGCTATCCAAGTGTCAAGAACCTCATCAATAGTCTTTTGACTTCCTATATAATGATGATATGGTTTTTTTTCCATCGACTATGATTAGTCCGAAATTCCGGACCTATCATTTATTAGTGTCGATAAATGAAGAATAACCTTATATATGTTTTTTTTTCTTCTTTTTTTCTTTTTTTTTTCTTTTTTTTTCTTTTTGGCTCACTCTTTACGAGTGTAAGACAATTATCTTATGGGTATTTTATATACTCAACCAATGATTACCTTGCTACAACATCCATGGCAGTATTAGGATCCCACCAAATCACTTTAGAGAAACATAAAACTGCAAAAATAAAAAGAAAGTGATTCAGTTTTGATTAATTGCGAGGATGACTCTTTCAAACGACTACCATAGCTTAGTTTCGCATTAAATTATGAACGTATATATTTAAGGATTGAAATAAATGGAACTTAATCTATAGCTGTAGGAACTGTTTCAACCTTAAAAGGTTTAGAGTGTCATCCTAAATAGCTCAAAATTAACTCCAAAAGATGAAGTCTCAAGTATGTAAGAAATTAAAGAGTATTTCTTTATATATATATGTATATATGCAAACCAAACATGCTTAACTACTCCCCCACACTTAAACTCAACACTGTCCTCAATGTTCAAAACCGAAAATTCTGATTGCTGACATAACAACAAATTAAACTCAAAAACTGTACAAATGGTTAGGGAACTAGGAAAAATATCATAAACGAAATTTGTTAGCCTACGTATTCTCTATAAGGTGTCAAAAGGGCACATTGTTTCGATAAACGGTCAGACTTTGATGGCCTCCAGACTGACTGACATGCAATCTGACAAAGTTCTGGAGAAATACCGAAACTCAAATGTCCAGGCCTATCGCTTCAACTTAACAGAATACAAATTTAGATTTTCTTTTTTAAAAATAAAGGTGAGTCTGTCATCTTTAAAAGTTGGGGTCAACCACTCAAATCAGACTCTGTATGAAGTCTCGAGAGCTATTTTCGTAACAAGTGCGCAGTTAGAATTTTTCTGACGAGAATTCGTCAAAACTTTCATTATAGATATAGGACTTTGTAAAATCTAAGATGGGAATGCAAGATATGATATGAAAAACTAATAAAATTAAAAATAAAATGGATAGAAATACAAAACCGATGGGTTGCCTCCCATTAAGCGCTTGGTTTAACGTTGTCAGCCCAACGTAATTGTTATCGTCTTGTACATCAACAATATGAAAATTTGGTAATCCTTCCAAATAACAATCTGCAATTGAAATAACACCTTCACAAAAACACTAACACAAAATATAAATATTGAAGCTATCACTTTATTGAAGTTTCCCCCACACTTAGTCCTTTATACACTCGCAAGTGGATACAGGACATAGAATTCGGAAACTTCAAAAGGTTCCTCGTCTTGGTGAACCTGCACAATACTCGAATCAAACACATCAAATGGTGGATACTTAGAAGCAAAATAAAGCGTTAAAACTTTGGAAGCACACAAATCCAATCCTAAGTGAGGTATTTTCTTAAAAGTTGGGTTAACAACTCTTTGAGAAACTACTTCAATTGAATGGGAAGGATCAATAGATATAGAATTATGCAAAGGATTAGACAAACCTCGTTTCGGATCCTCATTCGTAATTAACAGTGAATTATTTACCTCAAGCATATCATGGTCCTCTATTGAACTATTACTATATAGCTCAATTGGGTCTTCCACGACTTTAATCAATTTGGTTTCAGTCTACGTATCATGGTCCTCTATTGAACTAGGAAAAATATCATAAACGAAATTTGTTAGCCTACGTATTCTCTATAAGGTGTCAAAAGGGAACATTGTTTCGATAAACGTTCAGACTTTGATGGCCTCCGGACTGACTGACATGCAATCTGACAAAGTTCTGGAGAAATACCGAAACTCAAATGTACAGGCCTATCGCTCCAACTTAACAGAATACAAATTTAGATTTTCTTTTTTAAAAATAAAGGTGAGCCTGTCATCTTTAAAAGTTGGGGTCAACCACTCAAATCGGACTCCGTATGAAGTCTCGAGAGCTATTTTCGTAACAAGTGCGCAGTTAGAATTTTTCTGACGAGAATTCGTCAAAACTTTCATTATAGATATAGGACTTTGTAAAATCTAAGATGGGAATGCAAGATATGATATGAAAAACTAAGAAAATTAAAAATAAAATGGATAGAAATACAAAACCGATGGGTTGCCTCCCATTAAGCGCTTGGTTTAACGTCGTCAGCCCAACGTAATTGTTATCGTCTTGTACATCAACAATCTGAAAATTTGGTAATCCTTCCAAATAACAATCTGCAATTGAAATAACACCTTCACAAAAAAACTAACACAAAATATAAATATTGAAGCTATCACTTTATTGAAGTTTCCCCCACACTTAGTCCTTTCTACACTCGCAAGTGGATACAGGACATAGAATTCGGAAACTTCAAAAGGTTCCTCATCTTGGTGAACCTGCACAATACTCGAATCAAACACATCAAATGGTGGATACTTAGAAGCAAAATAAAGCGTTAAAACTTTGGAAGCACACAAATCCAATCCTAAGTGAGATATTTTCTTAAAATTTGGGTTAACAACTCTTTGAGAAAATACTTCAATTGAATGGGAAGGATCAATAGATATAGAATTATGCAAAGGATTAGACAAACCTCGTTTCGGATCCTCATTCGTAATTAACAGTGAATTATTTACCTCAAGCATATCATGGTCCTCTATTGAACTATTACTATATAGCTCAATTGGGTCTTCCACGACTTTAATCAATTTGGTTTCAGTCTCAATCTCAATCTCTTCAACAACCTCGTCATCAGAATTAGAATCCCCTCCTAAAAAGTCTAGTTCATTGATGCAACTCATAATTTATTCGTTTGAGTATGTTACACCATTTATAACAATAGATATGTCATACCCAATCTCCTCCTTTTGAATAGGTGAGGGATCTTTATTATGATCTGGAGTTGGAATAATCGTATCATTGTTGCAAGGACTTTCAGGAGGTTGTTCATCTTCGTCAGAATCACTGTCAACCTCAAAATCATTAACAGCCCAACGACGTTCGAATTCCATGTCTACGGCCTTTTTAATTTTGTCAAGAGTCTCTTGTGATAAACCTGCTTCTTCCAATGGTTGTATCGCGCATATAGTTTTCCGACGTTAACACGCTTCCCACCATTATGCACAATCTCCTCTTTTGGAAAGAGTGAAGGAAAAACACGATGAAGAGGAATAGGTTTTGATTCAGTATCATAACTTTTTTGTTCCAAATTCTCTGTCATTTGCACATTACTAGAAAACAATTGATCAGAAGCATAACTATCCTTCCATCCTCGTGGTTGTTCACTTACATGCCCGTCATAAAATTGCTGACATGTATATGAATATCCATAAGGTTCTGTGGGATATTGATCATAGACAAAAGATTGGTTTTGATTATACCCATATGATGGTTGGTAGTTGTCATATTAATGAGATTGAAAACCGTATTGATTACCACTATTATATGATTGACCTTGTGTTCCGTACATGTTATTTCCGTAAGGAAACATGACGACTCACAAGAACAAGAAAATCAAAACAATAAAAATCTAAAAATAAAAAACAAGTTAAACAAATAACAAATCAATTAGCGACTGCTCCCCGGCAGCGGCGCCAAAATTTGTTTGGGCTGTCGTAGGCTCAACAAATTAACAAATATATTTTCTCACTCGTAATATAGCGGTAGTAAGAGATCGTTCCCACAAAGAGCTATGTAATTGATAGGTTATTTGATCAGCAAGGTAAAGTAAATAACAAAGGGGGGTTTGGTTGTAAGATAATTATAAAGATAATAATAAAAGAAAGATGATCAAGGAATCATTCGCCGTTACCAAGCGTTCACAGGATTTGAATACTTATCTATCTTCTGTTAGAACCATTAATCACTAACCGTAGAATAGCAGGTACGCTTAGCTATCCCCAAAACTCCTTGTATCACCATATAACAGGTACGCTTAGTCACCGGATTTTATTCAACTGAGCCGCCTTGAGGTACGCTTACAAGGTGTAACTCGATCGAACGCTTTAATGTTTGTGAATTTAGGTTTGATTCCAGCAGTTAAACTCAGTACGCTCGGTTCACTTACTGGTGTTGTTTCCACACATGATTTCTTTACAGAATCCCTCTGCAAGGTCTCATGTTTCTACTTGTGTAGGAGATGCACGATAATTACGGATCGCTCAACTCACTACTAGCAATAGAATGATTAATAGACTAATCTGGTTGCGCACCCAAACCAATCTAAGAATCAATCATAAACCCTATATATAATGAAAACAAATGATGATGATTAAAACCTCAAATAGACTTGTATTATTAATAAAGCTTCACTCTTGGAACATTGAATCCATCCTTAATCAACAAATGATTTAGCTACTCATATTACAAAAAAGATGAATAATGATGGTTTCCCCCTAAAGGGGTAAACCCTAGGTTTTTCATGTAGAACTTGTGATATGAGATTCGATTTTTATTTTACATAACCTAATACCCTTTTTTATAGGTTTACATTGCTTGGTATCCAAGTATTTAGTTCGGTTCAAGAACCCGACCCGAAATAACGAAATAACGACCCCAAACGTGCCCTTAGGCCTTCTAAGGTGTTAATATACGTTTTCCACTTGCTAAGTTCGTGAACCCAGTCCGCGAACTTCAAATTCCAGCAGATATTTTCGGAATTAAAGTATGAAACCCGTCCGCGAACTTTACTGTCTTTGGTATTCAATAAAAGCTTGTTTTGGACACAACTTCTTCATCCGAACTCGGAATGACCTCATTATTTTTGCATTATTTTTATCTTTAAATTATATTCAAGATGATGACGAGAAATCCTTAATTTGAATGAGTTAAGATCGGTCTTTGGCCCTTCTCTTGATTATGTGTGTTTTGCTCCTTTTCGTCGCACTTCTTTCACTTCTCTTGGACTTGGGCACTTGGATACTTGAAATACTTCTTTTCCTAGATCTTTTAAGCAATTTGTAGCTCTTTTTTGGATGATTCACCTAATTGAGACAAATAAGAGAAAACCAAAGTAATAATACGAAAATATGCAAGAATAATAACTAAAACTAGTATGGAATGGACACTAAAATCATATGAATTATGCACTTATCACTTATTCATAAGTTGGAGGCGTGGGAATATAGACGGAACTAGGTGAACTATAGGTTTAGTTTCTTGGTCTCAACTATACGAAGTTGGTATGATTTTGTATAACGACTTAATCCTGAGAGTATTCAATTCTGGACAAGGTCCCGAGGTTTTTCTGCATTTGCGGTTTCCTCATTAACAAAATCTTGTTGTGTCATTTAATTTTATTTTCCGCAATTATAATTGTTGTTATTATAATTTAAAGTAAACTACACAAATGTTAATTCCTATTTTACTTGATAGTAATCTTATTGTGTTTGGTTAAGTCCGAACCTCTTATCAAGTAAACATACTTCGTTGTTGTATTGTCTCGATCTCATATCCATAGACGATCACACGAAGTTTGAACCGATTAGTTGTATTGTCTCGACGTAGTCCATAGAAAATCACTTTCGGAGAAAGGACTTATAGTTAGGAAAAGTTTTAGCTTGAGGTATATTTGGGTACCCTCTCCTTTTCAATTGGTATCAGAGCAGGCAAACACGAAAAGATCTAATAATCTGTGTTTTGTGCGATCCAACCTATAAGAAATTGAATCTATGTATGATTCAGTTAACGTTATGCAAGAGTATGACTACTCAAAGGTTGAAGATGTTACTACTTCGTTGATTCATGATCCAGGAATTACGAAAACATCTGTGTCCATCTCTGATGGAAAAGAAGATGCTGATAAAGAGTTGGTAAAACTCCTAAAGTCTATAAAATCTCTGTCTACTAAAGTGGTGTTATTAAAGACAAAGACAAATCTTCTTAAACAGGAGATCAGATATAAATACATCCAACCGAATATTTTAGCTATAGATAATATGGATCTTACTGTCAAATTAGAAGCTCTTGGTAGAACTCTTTCTCAAGAAAAAGACACATGTCCTATGACTCTGACTAATGTTGTTGTTGTAATTTCTTCTGATGTTGAGGAAACTAAAAGTCCTTGCTCGATTTTTACAGATTGTGATAAAACCGGTTTAGTCACATCTGAAAAAGATCAAGATGATGGTAGTTTTCCTAACTACATAAAGTCAGAAGAGGATAAGAAACCATATTCTATATCTACTGATGATCAAACAAAATCTTGTCCAAAGTAAACTTTGAACTGATTCCGTGAAAGTGATCTTAAGGAATACAATTTTCAGTCACTTGACAGGAAACTTATACTTCTTCAACATACGGTGGTAAAAATATTTTGAAGGAAGTTTCTTGTCTTAAAAACCTGAAAGACCATTCCTCAGTAGAAAGACAGATCATACCACTACCCGATAAGATCAACTCAAAAGAATCAGAGGAAAGAGTTGATAATCGCTTCTGGAAAAAGATTCCTCCTCATCCATATCGGAACAATCCTTGTTTTGATGAAGAAAGACTCCAGAAGAAAGGGAAAGAGAGAATCTCTGACGAAAGAAACAATCAGGAATCTCCGATAATTGTTTCATATAATCACACTGATGTGGATCATAAGAAAGTCCTTAGAATGAGAAAATCTTATGAAAATATCATTGATAGAATTAAGAGAGATTTATCTATCTCTGAAAATTCTCACGTCAGTAAAGTTTCTCCACATGATCATATCTCTAGAGTTAGAAAAGATCATTGTCCTGGGAGAAAATATTTTGGGCAGAAATTCCCGAAGAGAAACATGAACTATGTTTCTGATATTCACTGTAAGCTAGAAAAAGCTTACTCATATGCAACTTAGTTGTGTCAAAATTGTGCATTCTCATCCGTTTTCATGCTCTTATTCATGGATGGGAAAGGCACAATAAAACTGGAGCACTTCTGTTGTGTAATTGTTTATCAGAAAAGTTGTGACACTTTATGGATAGCTGCGAATCCATGGTTGTCTAGAAATGTTCATGTTTATCATGATCTTCCAAAAATAGGTTTTATTTGGAATTTTCTAATTTTAATAAACCTTCCAGCTTGAGAAGGTCGGACAAAGGAAACGAAATATATTCTTTAGTATTTTCGGTTTCCCCTGATATCTTTCGGTCCGAAAGTTGTCTCTTTTTTAAAGGGAAACTATCTCTTGCCTGTATTCTGATACCCTGATCAATCTTTATATATATATATATATATATATATATAATCGAGCATGCCTCCAATAACTCGCAGTATCTCAAATGCTAAGAAGGAGGAAGCTCAAAAGGTTAAAGATTGTCAAGGAATAAATACAGATAGGAAGAAGAGAAACATATCAAATATCATGTTTGATTATGAATCTGATAGTTCAGTTGGATCACAAGATGAGTCATGTCTGTTGGCTTACAACAAACAATATCCAACCAAAACCAAGTGGATTCGTTCTGATAGTATGACTCAATATATCCAAGGTTTTGAAGAACTGGAAACCGATCTTGTTATGATTGTTCGACGTCAAGATTGGGTAAAAGAAAAGATCGAAGGAACAAGAGGAGTTCTTGCTGAACTCAAGGTTCTAATTGAAGAACTTGAGAAACAAGAAGTGTCTGCTGACAAGTCCCTTGAGACATGCTTTAAAAGTTTGAACACTGAAGAAACCTCAGTTAACAACAAGAGAACCACTAGAGATTAAGTTATATGCTGTAATACTTAATCCAGGAAAAAATATATCAATTTTTGATTTCTTTCAATGATTGTATTAAGTATATTGTGAATAAAATTATTTGATTTATAATTTTTCTTGTGATAATTTTTGATTTACATAACATGTGCTTGAATGCTTTATCTTATTTCTATATATGTTTATGGGATGTTTGATTTCGGTTTTATTACCTTGATATTCGATCTCATAATGTTGTGAACCCTTATGGTTTGGGTGACTTTTTGATTTAGCAGGATTAAGTTCTATCCCAAGTTGGTAGGCTTTATCAAAGAATCATGAGGGGTTCTGATAGAAACAATATGTGAAAAAGTCACAATATGTTGAATCGGTTTTGATTTAGCATAAAAGCATATGTGTTTCGAGGGTTCTCTTGTAAAGGTTGGTTGTTGTTATTCTTTTGTTTTGCATAAGGATTACAACATAATGATATTTCGATATCAATTCTCCCTGAAAGAAGATGCAAACACATTGGAGAAGAGGATGCGAAATTTGAGGTAACAATCTTGTTAGTTAATTGTTTTTCTGTTTAAGAAAAGCATGATGTTATTTCATATATTTATTTCTTTTTCTTAACAAAATTTCGGTACAATTGATGTTTCATTCCATTATGTGTGTATGGATGTGTGTGTGATTCAATTGTTTCCAGTTAAGAAAAACTATTATTATCTTGCTTTATTGTGTGGTATCAATTGTTTAGGCTTACAAAATTTCGGTGCAATTGCAGTGCTTTAATGTCTATGTTGTTTCAATTGCTTCCGGTTGAGGTGAATATTATGCAAGTTGATTTATTTTGGTCTGTATGAATTGTCTATGGCTTAACGAAAGAAAAGGTTTACGGGATGAATTGTTTAGTCCAATTCGATTCCGGATAAGAGAAACTAAGTTAATTCTGATCTTTGTTAGACTTATCAAAGTGGAGGTTTCAGTTATTCAAGTCTAATCGAATGCCTTAACAAGAAATGCTAGTTAACTAACCTAGTACTTGTCTTGTTTAAAAGTTAAACGTCTAAGTTATATGGATAACTAGAACCTAATGAGAAAAATAGAGTTATCTTTATTTTGGTATTATCAATTGTATTTGTACAATCGGTTTATCAAAGGAACTAAGGTGCTTACTTGATTTTTGGTTTGCCAAACTATTAGGGAAAATTTCTTCGGGCAATTGTTTCCTTGATAACATATCAAAACAAATTACTTTGTAGTTTCGGTTTTGATATTGGTTATCAAAAATGGTGTGTGGAACCCTCATGCTTAACTCTATAGGTTGCGAGTCTATTTTGAGATTTGTAAGATTTTTTTCGGTTTGTCCTTTATTTTTTCGTTTCTTTGTCATTTTGTGACAAAAAGGGGGAGAAATATATGGAGTAAACAAGTAATACTGGCATTGATTTTATTTTGATTGGTATCACTAAGGGAAAGGACAATTGTGCTTAAATGTTTATTTAACAAAAGAGTGAAAGCATAGACTAAGGGGGAGTAACATATCATTACAAAGGAATAACAAAGACGTGCGGATTGATAAAATCTACCTATCTTACCTTTAGGGGAGTAATATTCTTTGTTATTATAATGTCAACAACAACATTTAAGGATTGAATGTATACAGCTTATTGTGCTGTTGAATTCGGGAATCAAGCGTATGTGTACTGAATTCTTGTAATATGTTTACTCATATGATGTAAGAGTTTTGTCACTAAAATTGACAAACAGGGAGATTATTAGAGCATAGCTCGGTTGAACTCACCAAGCGTTCGTATGTCAAGTTTGGTTGTCATATTTTAGTGAATCAAAACTCATTAAAGATTCGCTTGATTATGTATTAGAGTCAACTTCGTATAGGTTAGCTTGAAAGTATTAGGATATGAGACTTTAAAAGTATTGCGAAGACTTGAAGAAGTGAAGAAGTAAGAAGCTACAATGACAACATCATCCTTCCACTTGAGGTTAGTGATATTTGACTTGAACTGTTTCATTCCCTAACGTATCTTTCAAGTGGTGCATATTGAAAACAAAACTGCGAAGCATGAACACTCTAGATAGACATAATATTAAGGAATATAATACGAGGTTTATTGCTTAACCATTAAACTTTATAGATAAGACATCGACATAATCGTTTAAATGCTATTGTGATTATGTATGGGTATGAGGTGAGGATTTCATCCTAGGAAACAATGTTTTACATGTGTTTTAAGGAAGTAAATTCACGAACTTGTTTTGTGAATCGAAAAGGAAATCATCAGGCGTTATTGGTATTGTTATTCATTGCATATCTTGTGAACAACCAATATGTGTGATTAGTATAACCGCTCATGAATTGTTTGTGTTCTTGGTAAAACTATTCACAAAGGCCTGACTTTTGTATTGGTATGACTTTTATTAGTGAAACCGATCTTAAGTAATCACCTGAGATGGTATGATCGAGTTTGTGATTTTGTGTAAGACCGGCCCTGGGTAAAGGGGAACCGATCCTAGTAAGAGGTGCAACACATCACAAAAGGTAATCGATCCTTGTATAAGGTGCAACATGTTTTAGCAGAAAGGGGGACCGATCATATGGACATGTGCAACACGTTTTTAGGCAAAGGAGAACCGATCCTATGGACATGTACAACACATTAAAGTTAGATACCATATATATATGGGGAACCGATCCTAGTACCTAGTCAACCGAATTTTGGAAATCTAGCTTGACTATGCACAATACTCACATGGAGGTAGAACCGAAACTTGTTTTGGTAGAACCGTTAAACCCATGATTGGTGATTGAGTGTTCTTGATCAATCACATAGTTCTTGAAAGTCAGATGAACCAATTCTAAACTTGTTTGGAAGTGTGGCAAATCGATTTCAAGATTGTAAGTATGAAAGAGGACTTACAGAATAAGGATGTCGACATACTTTGAACATGTGCAGTAACGCTTATCTTTAATTGTTCAAAGTTATTCCTTAATAGCTAAAGGAAGAGAAACCCAGGATCGAAACATAAATAAGTTAAGAATCTTTTATTTAAGGTTTTTAATTTTATTTTAGGAAAATGAGAATTAGTAATGTGCATTTACTAGTTGAAGATTTTCCAAAGAGATTTTCGATCATTATTTTGGACATATCATTTCCAGGAATTATGAAAACCGAATTTGGAATATATTGCATATCTTGAGAATATTTTCGGTTTTGGAAATTCCTTGGTGTCCAAACTTCCTTGTCTATAAATACTTGAAGTTTGCATTTCTAGCGAACTAATCTTTTGTGACTAGGGCTGCACATAGTTCGGTTCGGTACGGTTTTTGGCGAAAAAACAACCGAAACGGAAGTACTCGGTTTTCTAATATTGGAAACCGATGAAACCATTTATCCTATCCGGTTTCATTAGGTTTTGAGAATTCCAGTTTCGGTATAAAACTGGTCGGTTTTTGGTTAACCGACTGATTTGAAATTAAAGTTTTATTTCTGTCAGTTGTACAATCCTGACAGACAATTTTTTCTAAACCTGTCATAAAATTGTTACTTTTACAGAATTTTAAACACATTAGATCTTCTTCCAACACACACTAAAATAAAAACAACTAAATTGCGAAGAGTCTAATTATCTTTAGTTACAAAAGAAAAATTCAAACACCACAAGTTCATAACCGGTTGTTCCTTATGAAGCTTCTGCATCTCTTTAGATGGGCAATCAAACCAGCAGTCCCATTCGTCATAGGATCATCAGTAATCTTGTGTTACAGTACCGACACATAGAATGTTTTGATGGTGGCCCTTCCCTATCGAAGTGATCCCATACTCCAGCCCTAATTTGACGATGCCTACCAAGTGGTGCTGCTGCGTTTTCCATGGAAAGTTTAATAGTACCTTCACATAAGTGGAACAAACAACATATCAAAATGCGGCCACCACATATCAAAATGCAGCCAACATAATTTCATTATTCAATATTGTAGATAATCAAGAGTCCCACATAACATCAAGAACATACCCCATATAGCTCAGTTGAAAATGTTTTTCATTTCCTTTTTAATTCCCAAATATGTAAAAATTTTAGTCACCCACACATATGTATAGTTCATATTCCATATTTTACTTAGAACCCATTAATATTATGCCATACATCAACACAAATCTTATACTAACAGTACACAATTTTAAAAATAAAATTGAACCAAAGGAAATCAAGCCTCATACTAACAGTATACAAATCTCATACAATCAAGCCTCCGAACCAAAGGAAATCACATAAGAGAAAATTGTTCATTCAATTGAATAGATTTAACATTAGATTTACCCAATCATTCTTCCCTAATCCCCTTTTCACTTTTAAGTCAACCTAAATTAGAATCACAAAACCCTAATTTTCAGATTTGTAGCATCAAATTAACTAATAATTTCAGATTTGAGTAACAGAGATCTACCTTTCTTTTGTTCTACAGATGGAGAAAAACCTTACCAATGAAACCTGAAATCAAGAAGCCGTAATATCAAAATCTCTAAACATACAGTTGAATTAAAATAACGATGAACGAAAAATAGACAAGAGATTTGGATAACAGAGATTTACCTTTTTTGTTGTAGAGATGGAGAGAAACTTTAACAGTGAACCCTGAAATCAAAAAACCCTGAAATCAGTAAAATCCCTAAACATGCAGTTGATAAAAAAAAGAATCAAGAAGAAATTGAGTGAATAAGTTTACCCTGTTTGTTACAGAGATGGAAGAAGAAGAGGAAGAAGTAGGTGGATCTGAATCTGATGATGGGTGAGATGGCGGAGGTGACTAACTGTGAAGAAGAAGAAGAAATGTGAAGAGAAGAAATGGGTTAGGCTGCTGCTAGTGTTGGTCGATGGTGAATGAAGAAATAAAACCTAAAAAATCTAATGAATGACTTATATACCTAAATCTAATGGATACGATTAAACCTAATAAATCAACGGCTAGTATCTAGTTTATTCGGTTTCTCGGTTAATTCGGTACGGTTTTGGACAGAAACCGTAACTGGATATGTCAGTTTCCTGGAACTGACAACCTAAACCTAAACCGTTGGATTCAGTTTTACTTCAGTTCGGTTAATATTTAAATGGTTTCGGTTTGGTACATGGTTTAGGTTCGGTTTTGTGCAGCCCTATTTGTGACAGCGAACTTCCTCGGTTGTGTTGTTACTGGTGAAGCCGCCTATTCGGAGAGGAGAGTAACCTAATTAGGCGAAATCTCTTGCGGCTACTCAGTTTAAAGTCTTCTTTGGGATTGAGAATCTCTATTAGTATCGTTGGTGGGAAACTAGATAATTTTGGTTTATCTTGTATTTTAGATGATTTGATCGACTAACAGTGGTTCAAATTTGATTGCACCTAGTTTGTTTATGCTTGATAATCTTCTCTTCTGATATAAGATTCACTCAAACTAGATCGAATTTTCGACATGGATCTTTAGACTGTTTGTAGATCTAAAGACATCTTGTGATAATCCATTGTTAACAGAATCCGTTCTGTGCGTGATCACAAAAGATTCAAGTTGTTGTGTGTAGGCGTTTGTTGAAGATCTAAGAAGATTTGAAGATAAAGAAGATATTGAAGATTTCTGATTTGGGGTTCATAATCTTTGGTGTGCACAATACTCGTTTCGGTATAAAGGATCCAACTATAATCGGTTTATCCTTGTGGTAGATTAGATTGATTAGTTGTGTAGATCGGCATCAACACAATTCTTTGTGATTTAAAGTATGGATTGCAAAATCTTAACAATTACCTTTGGTAGTTGAGAATAATATAGATCTAAGAACCTGAAGAAGGAGTTTATTGAGATAAACAGAAGAGCCTATGTCGAACTCACATCACTTGGTTGAAAAGATTTGCTACCGAACATATTTGTTGTTCATTTACTGTTTGGAATATGAACCAAAGGAATTCTTCCAAGTACGTGAATTATTCATAAGTTGGAGGCGAGGGAATACAGACGGAACTAGGTGAACTATAGGTTTAGTTGCTTGGTCCCAACTATATGAAGTTGGTCTGATTTTGTATAACGGCTTAATCCTGAGAGTATTAAACTCTGGACAAGGTCCCGGGGTTTTTCATGCATTTGCGGTTTCCTAGTTAACAGAATATTGCTGTGTCATTTTATTTTCCGCAATTATAATTGTTGTTATTATAATTTAAAGTAAATTACACAAACGTTAATTCATATTTTACTTGATAGTAATCCTATTGTGTTTGGTTAAGTCCGAACCTCTTATCAAGTAAACATACTTCGTTGTTGTATTGTCTCGATCTCGTATCCATAGACGATCACACGAATTGTGAACCGGTTAGTTGTATTGTCTCCACTTAGTCCATAGACAATCACTTTCGGAGAAAGGACTTATAGGTAGGAAAAGTTTTAGCTTGAGGTATATTTTGGTACCCTCGCCTTTTCAATTAGGATGAATCGTAACCGAACTGTATACACAAACATTGTTCAAGGACGGTTAGCCGAAACTAGGCGATTGAACCATAAGATTAACCATTTTCATGTAACACTTAAGACTTTAAGCTTTAGTCACAACCATCGGTTATAATGTAACAAATTAGGTATACATAATGTTTTTAGAGATTTATTCAAATGCCAATTATCTCACAGAAATAATTTTTGTGCATCTGAAAATATTCGACAACGCAAGTACGTGTACCAGGTACGTGTACTCTACCTTGTTCGTGAATATTTTTGTCATGGTACATGTACCGGACATGTGTACCCTTAGGAAAAAACGAATTCAGAAACTCACAGAACTTTTCCAGTTTGCGTACCGGGTACGGATACCACTCCGGTTTCAAAACCAATAGTTCTTTTATGGTATGCGTACCATTCCTGGTTCACTAGCAACAAACTTTTTATACTATGGATACCGGGTATGCGTACCAAAAAAATGCTGCCAAACTATAGATATGTCGGTACATGTACTAGGTACATGCACTAAAGCTCCGGATCTATAAAATTTCTCCTAGTATGTGAAACTGGTACGCATACTGTCTAGTATCCAGATTTACAGTAGTTCTATATTTCTCTCTTAATCAATTCGAAACATTCCCAAATAACATCAATGACACATATCACTGTTCCAGGCTATTTTCGAATGATAATATTGAATCACAATTTAGATTATGAACAATAGATTGTTCTTAACCGAAATTCATCAAGTATGAACAAATGTTGATTAAGCTTAGTCATATATATTTCGAGAACGAATTACCAAGATAAACTCGACTCGAAATTCTTGATATGCTTGCGATAGTCTAATTAGTCATGCGACATACTAATCACATAGATAGAAGGATGAATATAACTTTAGAAATAAGTGGTTTAGTCTTCACTTACCTTTTGTTGAAGAAGTTCTCCAAAAGCTTTGGTTGATCTTCTTCTTCAAACGGTAGAATGCAGTGATGTCCGAATCTGAACTACATAATTATATCCTAATCCGAGACTTGACTAATTGTTGACCAGAAATCAAGACATAGTTTTGATCAACTAAAAATTTGAAAACAAGATTGATGTAGCAAAACTTGTGAGTTCAACCGAGCAATGCTCTAACAATCTCCCTTTTTGTCGATTTTAGTGAAAAAACTATCAATACATATGGATTAAAAAGATAAAGCTTCAAAAAAACTCCTTGAATCAAACATGCTTGATTTCCTTGGTTTCTTCAACTCCCTGAATTCTTCATTACTTCAAGTTGCAATTTCTGAATGTGTTCAACTCAGCATGGTTGTTGTTAAAGATCCGTAGCGATAACAACTTTGAAAACAAATATTCTCGATCGTCATTATACAAAAACATAGTATTATTATCTTCTCCAAAGTTCAATTGTATCATAACTTCAAAGTAATACCACGATGATATGTTTCTCCCCCTTAGTCACTACTTACATATTTTGCATAATAGGTGAAACCTATAGATTTTGATCCACTCCCCTTTGCATGATGATCCGTAAAAATACTAATTAATTCTCCCCCTTTTTGTCAATAAAAATTGGCAAAGGTACGAAAATCATGGGATCGTAATGAATTAAAGATACTTCAAGACTTAAAGATGACCATATCAACTTTAATTTAGATGATATTACATAGTATAAAATACTTAGTGTCTCGTCTAGGATATTTAAGATACAAACATCTCTTTTAAATTCCACAGCCACACCCCCCCCACAAAGATATAGCAATTAAGCACAAGTTCACTTAAGAACTCTCCCCCATTTGATTTAATTCCCAAAAGAACAACATGAATGACCTTACTTTTGTAAAAATAAGGATGACGGACATTAACAAATCACATGGATTTGTATCCTTAACATCGATATAAATTAATCTCAACGCCGGTTACGAACAAAGAGACAATTTTCATCGGTATGACTCAACATAAGAAAATCTTACGGAGTAGATAGTGCAGCAAGAACACAGAACTGATGAGTAGATCGATATTGTGAAATTTTTTCACTAAGTTTAATCTATTTTAGTTTATTAAACATAAGAGACTTAATTTCTGAGCATATATGAGATATTAGTTCAATTCACATAAAGTAAATGGCACATATATCTCATAAGATTTTGAGCAATACACAAGAATATCCATGAGGATCAAGTATTGTGATGGTCTTATCTAAGATATAAGCTTGTAAAGAACATACAAGTTGATTTGCTCCTATAGGAAAGAGTCAATCTTTTCCGTCGGGATTTACACCAGGAATGGCTACCGAAAGCATATAAAAAGATTTCCTTGACAAAGAACAAAATACAAAATTCTTGAACGTCCTTCTTTGCAATTCACCAAAAACAACGAGTCATCAACATTATTTGTTTCTTTAAAAATGAACATTTAAAAATCTTAAACACAAGTCAAGTTAGGTAGACATGAATGATACACAAGGTACATATATCATTAGCCGCATTTGTTTGTCTATCATAAGTACTTCACCTATGATCTATTGTCTCTGATAAGGTGTAGAATACACCGTATTTAATATATATTGGTTATGATTTCTTTGTTACTTTTCGTGTGAATTATGGATTTTACGAGTGTTTTTGAGTTATTAGGTACTCTGGAGTCATATGGAGAAAAGAACAAGAAATCATCCAAAATAAGCAAGAAGGGAAGAATGGTCATTTTACATATAAGTGATATTGGGAGCCTGGCCAAGTATAGGGGCTACCCATAGAAGTATTGCTAAAGGCAGACATTGAATTACTCAGGACACCCAATCTGGGGTGGTTCTTCTCTTATGCAGTGGGGCGTAAGCATCCACCACAATGATTAACTAACCCTAAAATCGAGAAACTCCCCCTTCCTCTCATTCATTCTTACACACCTAAGAAAAAAAGCAGCAGCCCCTACTTATGAAACCGAGAGATGATGATTCCAAAATCAGTCGAATGAAGAAAAGAAAGGGGATCTGGTGGATGTGATGATGAATGGGTGATGTTCAGATTTCGATTCGGTTCAAGGATATTTCTATTTGAGAAGAAGAGTAGTGAAGGTGGCGATGTTGCTAGATTGGGTTTGAGCTCGATTTGTAAATCAAATGAAGAAATTGTGAATTGATAGGGTTTCTGAAGAACATAGAGATGATGAAATCGATAGAGAAGAAATTGGAGGGTTTGATGTTAATCAATTGAACAGAGAAGAAGAGATTGAGATTGGGTTTGCGCTGAAATTGAAGATGGTCTGAGATGGTTTCGATCTGTGAATCCGAGGGCTACTATTGAATTGAAGATGGGTAAACTCATTTCGAGTTTGTATTGATTGAAGAGAAAGATTAATAGCAGAGATGGTGATGACCCTGCTGAGTTCATAGATGAATGCTAAGAATGAATGAGATTGTGTGTGCTGCTATGGGGTTCAAGATGCAGTTCCTGTTGGTGTTGTTGCAGCTTGAATACAAGATTGAACTAAAGAAATAAATGGTGCAGTACAAGGATGCAGAGCTTCAGGGAATGACGAATGAATGGGTTCTGTGTAGATGTATGGTAGGATTCTTAACAGGTGAAGAAAGATCGGCCTGAAATTGGCATGGAAATTCCCAGAAAACAGAGGAGACTCTGTCGGATTTTCTACTCCGGCGAGTCAACTCGGTAATCGACGAGAACCCGATTCAGGCGAGCCTTTAACGATCAGCCGACTAAGACCGAGTCAGAGCAGCTTATTCAATAGCTGACTATCCTACCTTGACCCAGATGACTAACGGGTTGACCTTCTTGACCGTTTACTTTAACAGAACAGTGACGGAATATTTCTTCTGCGGTGAAGAATTTCTGGTTGTCGGCGGTGACTTTTCCGGACGAATTCCGGTGATCCCGAGAACTTTTCAGGCGACGAAATTACATAATTTTGTGTGGATTCATCTCATGGGTGTGAATACTTAGATTTGTAAGTTGGATGGAGTTGAAATTGGGTGAAGAATTGGGCTTGGATATGGAAAGAGAAGATGGAAGATTTGAGAAAGACTTGGATTTGGAAGTTGAGCTACAAAGGGAAAGGGATTCTATTCCTAAGAGGATTGCAAGTATATTGAAGCCTATAGATAGAGAAGTTCTCTACTTTTCTCTACACACTTTTTGACACACACAACACTTCTCTTTTCTTTATTCTTTGTGTGAACTCCTTAGCATGAGTAGCTAATTTTCTTATTGATTGAGGATGAATTCCTAGTTCTTAACATGATTTGAGTTTTTGTTTTAAAATCTACCTTGAAGTTTTTCACATGATTATCGTTTATTTTTACTAATAGAAATATTTATACATTCATGGTTGATTGATAGATTGTTTAGAGTGCACGCTAAATTGATTTGTTAATTTGATCTAAAGCTAGTGAAAGTTAGGGGATAAGTAATCGTTTCTTGACTCTTTACACAAGTAGCAAACACGAGACCTTGCGGAGGGATTCCGTGGAACAATTGTGTGTGAAAACAACGCTAGAAAGTGGACCAAGAGAACCGAGTTTAACTACTAGTACTAAACCTAAATTCATAAATCTTAATGCGTTCGGGGAATTACATCTTGTAAGCGAACCTCAAGGTGGTTCTTTTGAATAGAATCTGATAACTAAGCGGACCATTACTCAGTGAAACAAGGAATTTTGGGGTTAGCTAAGCGAACCTGCTATCATACGGTTGGTGATAATCCGTGACTAATAAAAAGTGGAAAAGAACATAACTTGAATCATTGTTTTGCAACGACGAAGGATCCCTTGATCTAATCTCTCTTATTGATTTCAACTTTATCTTTGAATTGCTTTGTTTATTTTCTTTTGCTTTATAAAACAAACCCCCCCTTTTTGTGACAACTAAACAACTGAAATTCTTGCTCCTCGTGGGAACGAACTTGACTACACTATATTACTTGTTAATTAGGTGGAAAAATATTAATTAATTTGTTGTGGTTACGACACGCATCAGTCTCTTAGCTAATGGTGAATGATGTACCCGCAATCAGTATGATTATCATGTCTTGAGAATTTTACCTAGAACCTAAATTTGACTCTAATAGGTATAAACAATTATGACAACCACTATGTATTTAATTTTCATAAACCATTTAAAAAAAATATTAGAAACCTCTTGACATGGAATCATCTCTTTGGAGCGTAGGCTCAACAAGGTAGAGATAAAAATTCATTCCTCCGAAAGACTGGGTATTGAACTTCAAGTATATGTTTAAACAACCAATCATGACGATACTCGGGTTTCCACCAAATCACTTAGCGAAGCATAAGAGTACAAATTAAAAAACAAAGACTTTTTGATATCAATAGATCATGGCATCAAGGATATAACAATATAATCATAAAGCTTGCTCATATAGACGTACCTTTTAGATGAATCCAATCGTGAATCCTACGGCTTTACCAAATATTCAAAATCTTACTCAACATAATATGTGCACCTCAATTCTTGTGCCTTCCTCTCCATCTTCCTTATAGGGAATTTTTTGGTGAGGGTACACTTCCAACACAATCAAGTTGTGTTGAGGTGAACAATGTCTTTCTCACCACAGGTGATTGAAACAAACTTTTCCGTACCTATGGATTTTTGACCATCTATAGTTTTTGGCTTAGTTCGTTTCTTCTTCCACATATTCTTGTGTTTCACCTTTGGATCATCATAAAAGGGATCATTTTTAGAACCCTTCAGATCTATATCCATCTTTCCCAAGAAATTATTAACTTCCAAAATCATGGATTTTGCCTTTTCCGTAGTCATGGAATTTTCTGGGAGATCATTCATTTTTACAGCATCATTGACCTACTTTTGTATCCACTTATGAGTGCTCTTAGAAACAACCAGAACCTTCTTCCCAATATTCTCTTCAAGACTTCTCGAATGAGAATATGATTGACTATTCTTTTGCAAGTTAGTTTTTTTCCAATTGGGATCATCAGATCTTTTCTTCGTATTTACAAAGTTATCCTTTTGATAATAATTACGATTTTGAAAAGGATTCGTATGACGTTTATAGGAAAATCTAGGTTTATCACAACACTGAATGCTTTGCCTAAAGGTTAGACATTGACAACCCGTAATGTCAAGGGTGTTAGCCTTAACATATGATATAGGTTTGATTACTTCTTGTGATGCCCAAACAAGAACATTGTGAAGCTTTTTATTCCTTATACGAAAACAACATCCCCTTTGCAGGTGACCTTTATTTCCGCAATAATAGCAAACATATGGAATGTTATTACCTGGATTCATGTATGCTGGCTTTGGAGGTTGATATAATTTGCTCTTTCGAAACTTAAGTGCCGGTGTAGGTATTTCACTTTTGCCAGTGGAAACCTTCGGTTGAGAAAAATCACAAGCCTTGACAAATTTTACCTCTTTGCTAATACTTGGAGCATATATTCCCTTATAGCCCAATCCTCGTGTATCACAATGATTTTTACTTTCTCCTAGCATAGTGGTTAATTTGTTTGAGATAGTATTGAACTTTTTCAAGTCCGCATCCAACATCTTGATTTTATCAAGAAAAGCAGTTAAATCATCCTCAAGGCGTTTTTCTCGAGCGAGACAAGTGCTTTCTCTGTCATCAAAACTTATTTGCTGGGAGTTAATCCTTGCTTCAGTTGTTGCAATTTTTTTTTCCAACTTATAGAAATCTCTACGAAGATTATCACATTCAAGTGATTTTTTATTTAGGTCATTTTCATGATCTTTGAGTATCGAATCATTACTGGAATTCCATATATAAAAACCTTGATAAATTCTTCTCAATTTCTTGTTTTCACGATAAAGATCGGTCAGAAAAGGTGTGAGACAAAAATTTGTCATCTTTCTCTTTTCCAACGGTTTCAATAGATTAACATACTCCTAGATTTCCTCATTTACATCCCTATCAATATTTGAGTTGCCTTCATCAGAAAGTTCATCCAATTGTTCTTCTAGGAATGTTTCCCAGTTATCAACAGTTTATACATCAATAAGATGTTTATATATTGAGCTAGGTGTGACCATTTTCTTGGGTGTTGGATACAAACTTTGATTAAAATCATCAGGTTGATTCTGAACTGGTGATACGTTATTAGAGATAGTACTTTCGTCCATATAGTTAGATTGCTTCAAACACAAACTTATTAGGTCTTTCGCGTGTTTGCCTGCTCTAATACCAATTGAAAATGCGGGGGGTACCAAAATACAACAACAATTATTTCTTAGGAAACCTATATGGACAATCTTAAATATAATTCCAAGAGTTAAACTTAATGAATCTCAATCAAGAATTAGCTGATCTCACCCACAACTAAGAGTTTCTACGACCTAAAGTCAAAGACTTATAAACAAATCTGTCTCCCACAGATAAGTATATTCTGATAGATACATATGTCTCCCATAGAAGAACCTACGAAGTTTTTGTTCCGACTTTTGATAAATCAAGGTGAACATGAACCAATTGATAATTCGGGCTTATACTCCCGAAGAGCATCCTAGAAATATCAATCACCTCACAA
Organism: Papaver somniferum; assembly: GCF_003573695.1. NCBI lineage: Eukaryota > Viridiplantae > Streptophyta > Magnoliopsida > Ranunculales > Papaveraceae > Papaver > Papaver somniferum. The sequence goes on along the minus strand of NW_020620825.1, from coordinate 15,780,071 downwards.
TAACTTAACTATATGGTAGTAGAAGCTATTGCGGAATCACAAAGAATGAGACGAAGAGCTTTGTGATTACTTTTTATATCTTACCTATCGGAGATAAATATCGAGCAAATCTTAGAGAAGATAGTACTCAATACGATAAAGCAAGTAAGATTAGAATACGCAACAACAGAGAAAATAGTTGGATATGGCTTTACGAATCCAAAATGAAGTCTTCAAGTCGTTAACCTATAATGGTTTTGGAAAACCTAAGTTAAAGTGGAATCGACTCTAGTCGCAACTAGGACACATGAAAGTGTCGAGATTAGGTTTTCCAGTTGCCAGCGTTCTCCCTTATATAGTCTTTCAAATCAGGGTTTGCTTTCAATCAAAGCTAAGATATCTTAGTAACAAAGCATTCAATATTCAATGTTAGATGATTCAAGCTAAGTCTGCTTAAAACCAAAGCAATATATCTCCACCGTTAGATGGTCTAAGCTTGTTACACACAAATGAAATATACTTTCATTTAGATATGGGTAACCGTACCTAAACGTGAATATTGAGTTGGCTCAAAAACAGTTAACCGAAGTTAGCCATATGAACACTTTTGTCTTAACCACATTCATATAACACATATAGATCAACTATGATGATCAATCAATCATTAAAGATAACCAAATGAATCTAATTGTGTTTCACATAGAGTTGTTCAATTGTTCATTATTTCATAGAAATATATATGAACCAATTGAAACAAAATCGGATTGATTCGTAAGAATCAATTCATGAACATTAAGCCACGGTTTGCAAAGAATGCATTCATTAATTCATAAATGTATTTGTTCATGAGTATGAAAATCTTTCTTAACCGATTTTAGAACTTTAACCACTAAGTTTGCAAACAGGTTTGCATACTATAGCTTCCGGACTTTGGTCTTGTCCATCTGTTTGCAAACAGGTATGCAAACAGCCGTCCCGGACCTAACTCAGGTATAACCATTCGCATACTAGTATGAAAACAAGGTCCACAAACTTTAGAGTTAAAACCGTTCACATACTAGGTATGAAAACAAGGTTCCCAAATCTGAATCATACTGAAACAGTTTGTATACTAGGTACGCATACTGTGTTGTATCAAGACAAAGGTTTTTGTTCTAAACTTCCATTTCAATCATTGAAGCATCCTTAGAAGACGACAATAGCTGTCTCACACAAACTATCAACTTCAAGTAATTTTCAAGTGATCGAATGATCAATACGAAACATTCCAAGTCGACATCAAATGATTGTCTCACACAAATCATGCAAGATGTTTCAAGGAAATTTCCACATGATCATATTTTGACTTAATATTTAGTTTCCAACAAATAAATTGTTTCCAACTAAACTCGTCAAGAATATGATGAACATACCTAAAGCAAAAAGCTTCCAACACATATTTCGAGAAACAGATAAGCGAGATAAACTCGGCTCGAAATATCAAATTTGTATAATATAAAAGTCTATACAGCTATACGACTTAGTCTCATTAGGATATAGAATAGAATAGACTTCTGAGTGATAGATAAGTTTTAATCTCCACATACCTTTTGTTGATGAATTTCCTCCGAGCTCTCCTCAATAGATCTTTATCTTCAATCAATGAACGCCGTGAAGTCTAAAGCTCAACTACATATTCCATCCTAATCCGAGACATAGCTATAAGTAGACTAGAAATCAAGACTATAGTTTTGATCAACTAAACTTGACAAACAAGCATGAGATAGCAACGCTTGCGAGATATACCGAGCAATTCTCTAACAGTATGGATACCGGGTATGCATACCAAAAAATTGTTGTCGAACTATAGCTACGTTGGTACTTGGACTGGGTACATTACTGCGGCTCCGAACCTATAATAGTTTTCCCAGTTTGTGAAACTGGTATGCATACTGTCTTGTATCTATATTTGCAGTATTTTTATATTGCTCTCCAAATTAATTCGAAACATTCCCAAATAACATAACTGACAGATATAACTGTTCCAGGCTATTTTATAATGATAATGTTCCAGGATATTTAGATTATGATCAATAGATTGTTGTTAACTGAAATTCATCAAGTATGAAAAAATGTTCATTAAGCTTTGTCATATATATTTCGAGAACGAATTACCAAGATAAACTTGACTCGAAATTCTTGATATGCTTGCTATATTCTATTAGTCATGCGACATACAATCTCATAGATAGTAGGATGAATATAACTTGAGAAATGGTGGTTCAGTCTTCATTTAACTTTTGTTGAAGAAGTTCTCCAAAATTTTCGGTTGATCTTCGCATTCCAATGGTAGAATGCAGTGATGTCCGATTCTCAACTACGCACTTCTATCCTAATCTGAGACTTGACTATTGTAGATTATAAATCAAGACATAGTTTTGATCAACTACATTAATTCAATGATTCTCCAAGCCTTGTTATGGGAGCGCTTCCACAACTATGCACCTACTCCTCGTAGTATCTTGCAAGGTCCTGGTGTTGATGCGCATCATGCTTTCTCTGAAGAAAACAATGCTAGGATTTTGCGCTGCTCCACTAAGCAACCTTGCAAATCCGAGGGTATAAAAAACACACCCAACAATTCGTTTGGCAATCTGAGAGGACTTACTCCAATATACTTTCTAGAGAATCAACTAGACAGTCAGACTCAATTTAGAGTGAAATATATCAAAGAGTTTAATATCTTTGTTTCACAATGTAATCAGCAAATCAAACAGATATAAATCCGCGAGCCTGATTATTATGTGAAACAACTTGAACGATACCAAATACCAATGTTCAAGTGTCAATCAATTTAAATCAAAAACCAAAGGTTGGATATTCTAATTGATTCATCTTAACGCACAACTTGTGATATTTCAATTATATAACAAAATATAATGCATAAAAGAAATAACACAGACACCAGAATTTTGTTAACGAGGAAAACCGCAAATGCAGAAAAACCCGGGACCTAGTCCAGTTTGAACAACACACTGTATTAAGCCGCTACAGACTCTAGCCTACTACCAATTAACTTCGCACTGGACTATAGTTGAACCCTGATCAATCTCACACTGATTCAAGGTAAAGTTGCGTTCCTTACGTCTCTGATCCCAGCAGGATACTACGCACTTGATTCCCTTAGATGATCTCACCCACGACTAAGAGTTTTTACGACCCAAAGTCAAAGACTTGATAAAAAAATCTGTCTCACACAGAATAGTCTATAGATTGAATAAATCCATCTCCCACAGAAATACCCAAGAGTTTTTGTTCCGTCTTTTGATAAATCAAGGTAAACAAGAACCAATTGATAAACCAGACTTATATTGCCGAAAAACAACCTAGTATAATCAATCACCTCATAATAATCTTAACCGACTAGCGAAACAAGATATTGTAGAATCACAAACGATGAGACGAAGATGTTTGTGATTACTTTTATATTGACTATCGTAGAAATTAATATCAACTCAATTATTTCAATTATACTCGATACGATAGAATTGGGCAAGATCAGACACGCAACTACAAAGAAAATAGTTGGTCCTGGCTTCACATTCCCAATTAAGTCTTTGAAGTCGTTAACTTACAGGGTCTCGAAGAAACCTAAGGTTAAAGGAGAATCGACTCTAGTTGAGGCAACTAGTAACACACAGGAGGTGTGGGGATTAGGTTTCCCAGTTGCTAGAGTTCTCCCTTATATAGTCTTTTAAATCAGGGTTTGTAATCAATGTTAGCTTAGTAACAAAGCATTCAATAATCACCGTTATATGAAAACCTGATTAGATTCAAGCTAATATCTTTAAACCATTAGATCGAAACTTAGCTTGTTACACACAAATGAAATGTACCTTCATTTAGGTTTATGTAACCGTACCCAAACGTGTACACCATGTTGGCTCAGAAATAGTTAACCGAAGTTAGCCATATGATTACTCTCATATCCACCTTATTCATCTTAACCATAACTAGTTCAAATGACTCAAATGAAACTAGTTAAAGAGCCATTCAATTCTTATATTCTCATAGAAGTATACAAGAACACAATTGAAGCAAAATCGATTTGATTCATTCGAATCAATACATGAAAATTATATCCACGGTTTCCAAAGATTGCATTCCTTAATTTATAAATGTTTAAGTTCATGTACACAACCGATTTTAGAAAGTAACCAACTAAAGTATGCAAACGGGTACGCATACTTAAGTAGCCGGAACGAGTTTGGTTACGCCAGTATGCATACGGGTGCGCATACTAATTTACGTTCCAAACTCCAGCAGAAATTCACGGACGTGATACTTATGCCAGTATGCGCACGGGTACGCATACTTTACCAAACATCCAACAACCTCCAGTACGCGTATGGGTACGCATACTCCAGGTTCCCGGTTTTAGACTTACACACAAATGTGATAATACACTATGGTTATATCTAAACATGGTTACATGATTCTAAGCTCTTTATTTCAATCATTGAAACTTTCTTAGAGGATGACAATAGCTGTTTTCACACACTATTAACATCAAAGCAATTTTCAAGATATTGAAATAATCATTAACGAAACATTCCAAAACTACACCAAATGATTGTATCACATAAACAATGTAAGATGTTACTCGGAAATTTTCACATGATATAAGATGAACTTGGTCGAAAAGAAAGCTTGCCAATACGTATTTCGAGAAATATGTAAGCGAGATAAACACAGCTCTAAATCTCAAATGTGTATATAGAAAACTATATCGTAATATGACTTATGTATCAATATAGGAGATACAATAGAAATATACTTTCCAAGTGATAGATGAGTTTCAGTCTCCATATACCTTTTTTCGATGAAGTTCCACAAGATCCCCTTAGTAGTTCTTCGTCTTCAAATGATGAACGCCGTGAATTCTAAGCTCAACTACACAAACTATGTCCTAGTCCAAGACATCTATAATTTGGCTAGAAATCAATACTTATAGTTTTGGTCACTAACATTGACAAACATGCTTGAGATAGAAAAGCATGCGAGTTCGACCGAGAAGTGCTCTAACAATCTCCCCCTTTGTCAATTTTAGTGACAAATCTATCAATACATATGGATTACAAAATAAGTAAAAATTTGTAGCTTCTCATCCAAATGCTTGATCTCCTTGACATCTTCAACACAACTCGAAAACTTCGTCACTTCCAAGTACTCCATGATTCTAAACGTGTTCAACTCACCATCATATTTGTTGAAGATTCGTAGCGATAACAATGAGAAAACAAGTGCTTTTATCATTGTTATACAGTGTCATAGTATTATTACACAACATCAAAGTTCAATTGTATCACAACTTTGACAACAATACTATGGTGATATGTATCACTCCCCCTTAGTCGATACTTCATCTTGACATGAAAACCACTCCCCCTTATATAATGATCCGTAAACCATATGTATTAGTAGTATGAAACTACACATTAATTCTCCCCATTTTTGTCAATATAAATTGGCAAAGGTACGAAAACTAGTGGGATCCTAATGAAATTTTCATGGAGATACTTCAAGACCAAAAGAGAATAACATACCAACTTATTTAGATGCAATCATAAAGCCAAAGCTAAATGCATTCATCAAGGAGTTTATAAAGATACAAGATAACCCCTATAATGTTCCACAACTGAACTCCCCACAAAGATTTGGCAATTAAGCACAAGTTCAAGAAGAACTCTCCCCATAAAATATCATTCCCGAAAGAACAACAAAGGAGACCTTACTTTTACAAGAAAAAAAGGATTTCATTAGATATAACCAAATCACATGAAAACATGGATTTGAATCCAAAAATCTCAATTGAATGAACCATAAAAAATGATCAATTCAATTGGCCATGCTCGACATAAGAGAACTTACGGAGCAACACAATATATGCAAAAAAATGTGGATCGGAGGTCGACCAATACTGCGGAATACACAAGGATTCATTCTATTTTTTATCACTATTTTCACAATGACATATAATAGACTTAATCCTTGTAAACAAAAGTTTTATCCTTTCTTCCATCAAAATAATGACATAAAAAGCTTTGACTTTTGTATTGTCAAAAGTTCATTCTATCTTTTTTCAATACTTTCATACCGACAAAATAGAGATAACTTTTGAACAAGTATGGGACAGTCACAGGTTCACGGATGTAAACAACATATCCCATAAAAATTTGCAATATATAAAATCATAAAGATTAAAATTGCAAAAATCATCTTCCAAATAACTTAGAATTTAAATAAATAAATCTAAAAACATTGAATATGAAAACGTTGGAAATAACTATGTGTACTCACAACAATGGCTATTCCGAACCCTAGTAATCCTTTAAAAACACAAGAAATAAATTCTCATAAGAAGTTTCCTAGACATTGAGACCTCTGAAGAATTCTTTATCGTCCCCGAACTCCTTGTCCTCAACAGGCATAGGTACAAATGGTTCGTGAAGAAATGAGTCAATTCCAACAAACCTTCTAGGATGATGATGTCGAACCAGGGCCTTCTGAATTTCAAGAGTTCTCATAACAAAAGCCTTTATTTCCTGAATCTCCTTCCTTGTTTCCTTCAACAATTCAAGAACATAGAAAACTTCTGAGAGTTTGAAGGAACGGCTCTTGGATTCCTCACATTCCTTCATTTTCTTTTCAAAGTTGGAGGTAACGGAGATTTATCTTTTTCCTTCATGATTGACGGCTTAACAATCATATTAACATCTTTTCCACCAGAAAATGCTTGAAGTATCTATACGTGTATGGTTTGTGAGAGGAAATCACAATTTAAGGTCAACAAGCAGTCTTAAGATAAAAAGAGTTTCAGAAAAGGAAAAGGAATGTAGGTTTACGGAACCTTTAACCACACAGGTTCACGCACGCACAATTCACAACCCTAGATAGAGTAGAATTGTCGAAAATAACCCTCTTTTATTGATTAAACATAGAAGTCCCTTTCCATATCAATTAGATACGAAAGAATTCCAAAATTTCAAACAACAAACCTAAGAAAATAAAAAAAATAAAATTGTTTTCTTAAAGCATGAGGTGTGCACAATCTTGTCTCTTTTGATCAGGCACATGAGACAAGATGCACAAAAACAACACAATCAAGTTGTGCTGCGGTGAACAACAATCTTTCCGCTATAACCTTTTCGAAAGGAATTCATAGAACCCTGTCTATCAATAAGTTTAGACCATACTTTTTTCTCTAGTGGTCTTGACTTATATTTGGAAACTAACTTCTTTGAAGAGGATAAAATCTTACATACCTCAGCGGTTTTTTGAACAAGTTTGAGCTTTAGTCTTCTTTGAAGTTTATTGACATATCTCATCTTGTGTTTGTACTTGATACACTTTTAAAGTTCATGACCTTTGAGTGAACAATAATAGCATGTCAATGAATAAGATGATTCAGACGCCCGAGATGTGCAAGCTGTTAGACACAGAGTGGAACCTGAAAAATCAGACATAAAGTTTCCAATAGAAAGGTCAATTTTTTCTTCCAGATTGGTTGAGTTTTCTTTTGAAAGAATATCAAGATTGATGTATGTATTGCTACAATTATCAAAATCAATATCTTCACAAAGAAGTACAACACTTGATTTTTCGTCTTCATTGGAATCATAGTGATCAGACATTTCATCAAGAGTTGCAGCAAGACCTTTGTTCCCACTGTATTTTCTACGGTTCGGACACTCATTTACAAAATGACCAAAACCTTTATACTTAAAGCATTGTGGCATATCCTTGTCATCAGCCTCGTCAGCATCCATGTTTTTAGGAGGAATGCGATTGTGAGGTTTAACTGATGATCTGGTTTTGTCTCTGGAGAACCGTTTAATTCTCTTCAATAGAAGATCTCTAAACTGTCTTGTGATCAAAGAGACTGACTTGTCAAGATCTTCATCTGATGAATCAGCCTCAGAAAAATCATAAACACTTTTACTCTTGTCAAGTAATTTAGTGTTCTTTTTTGCTTTGAAGGAAACATCCTTTCCGGTTTTGGATGTATGCTCATGATCAAAGATCTTTAGCTTTCCAACCAACGTATTTCTGGAGAGAGCATGCTTCTTAGAATCGTATCTGGATGGCAGCGATCTGATAATTTTCATCACAATGTCCTTTTCAGGAATAGTCTTACCCAATGCAACGGCTGCATTAACAATTTCAGAAACTTTGTGATTAAACTCATCAAATGAATCTTCATCTTCCATACGAAGGTTTTCCCTATCGGAATTTAGGTTTTGAAGCCTAGCTTCCTTCTCACTGGTATTCCTTTCGAATATGGTTTTTAATATATCCCAAGCATCTTTAGACCGAGTACACGTAGTCACATGGTGCTGAAGATCTCGGGTAATGGCGTGTATGATGACATTCAAACCGTCGGAGTTTTTATTTGGAGCAAGTATCGCAGCAACGTCATATGCACCAATATCTTTTGGAACATTTGCGTTTCCTACTGCCACAACGGGAGCGTCATAGCCATTAACTACATAAACCCATGATTGAAAATCACGCGCTTGAAGAAAGACACGCATAACAGTTTTCCACCACAAGTAATTTGAGCTATCGAAGACTGGTGGTACGTTTATAGAGTTAGCACTTCTGTCCATATAATATCGCTACAAACAGAGACTTATGAGGTCTTTAATGTGTTTGCCTAATATGATACTAATTGAAAATGCGAGGGTCTAACAACCACACCCAACAATTCGTTTGGAGATCTGAGAGGACTTACTCCAATATACTTTCTAGAGAATCAACTAGACAATCAGACTCAATCTAGAGTAAAGTATATCAAAAAGTTTAATATCTCTGTTTCACAATGTAATCAGCAAATCAAACAGATAGAAATCCGCGAGCCTGATTATTATGTGAAATAACTTTAACGGTACCAAAGACCAATGTTCAAGTTCCAATAAATTTAAATCAACAACCAAAGGTTGGATATTCTAATTGTTTGATCTTAACACACAACCTGTTATATTTCAATTATATAACAAAACATAATGCGGAAAAGAAATAACACGGACACCAGAATTTTCTTAAAGAGGAAAACCACAAATGCAGAAAAACCGTGGGACCTAGTCCAGTTTGAACACCACACTGTATTAAGCCGCTACAGATTCTAGCCTACTACCAATTAACTTTGGACTGGACTGTAGTTGATCCCCAATCAATATCACAATGATTCAAGGTAGATTTGCGTTCCTTACATCTCTGATCCCAGCAGGATACTACGCACTTGATTTCCTTAGCTGATCTCACCTACAACTAAGAGTTGTTACTACCCAAAGTCGAAGACTTGATAAACAAATCTGTCTCGCACAGAAAAGTGGAAAGGTACGCTTCAAACGTCCCTGGCACTCTTGACTCAACCGTGTACCTCGGCGCCTTGATAAGATCAATCGTGGAATTCCGTCAAACAGGGAGAAAGTTCTGATCCAGAAGATTTGACGGACATTCCATCATCAGAGTACTCTATAGATTGAATAAATCTGTCTCTTACAGAAATACCCAAGAGTTTTTGTTCCGCCTTTTGATAAATCAAGGTGAACATGAACCAATTGATAAACCGTACTTATATTCCCGAAAACAGCCTAGTATTATCAATCACCTCACAATAATCTTAATCGACTAGCGAAACAAGATATTGTGGAATCACAAACGATGAGACGAAGATGTTTGTGATAACTTTTATCTTGCCTATCGGAGAAATTAATCTCGAGTCAATTATTTCAATTATACTCAATACGATAGAATCAGGCAAGATCAGAACACGCAGCTACAAAGAAAACAGTTGGGTCTGGCTTCACAATCCCAATGAAGTCTTTGAAGTCGTTAACCTACAGGGTCTCGAAGAAACCTAAGGTTAAAGGAAAATTGACTCTAGTTGATGCAACTAGTAACACACATGAGGTGTAGGGATTAGGTTTCCCAGTTGCTAGAGTTCTCCTTTATATAGTTTTCAAAACAGGTTTTGCAATCCAAGTTACCTTGGTAACAAAGAATTCAATATTCACCGTTCGATGAAAAACCTGATTCAACCAAGCTAATATCTTCCAACCGTTAGATCGAAGTTAGCTTGTTACACCCAAATGAAATGTACCTTCATTTAGGTTTATGTAACCATACCCAAACGTGAAAAAGCGGGGGTCTAACAACCACACCCAATATTCCGCTTAACAATCTGTATGGACAAACTCCAATATACTCTCTAGAGAATCAACTAGACAGTCAAACTCAATCTAGATAAAAAGTATATCAAAGAATTTATATCTCAATCTCTGGATTTGATATATACTCAAGCAAATAGAAATCTGCGAGTATTTATATAATACTAGAAAGATAACTTGGATGGTACCAAAGACCAATATCCAAGTGTCAATCAATTTAAATCAACAACCAAAAGGTCAGATATTCTAATTGATTGAACAATGCACAACCTGTGATATTTCAATTATAATGAGGAAACCGCAAATGCATAAAAACCCTGGAACCTAGTCCAAATTGAACACACACTGTATTAAGACGTTAGAAACACTAGCCTACTCCAAGCTAACTTCAGACTGGACTGTAGTTGAACCCCAATCAGTCTCCCACTGATCCAAGGTACAGTTGTACTCCTTACGCCTCTGATCCCAGCAGGATACTGCGCACTTGATTCCCTTAGCTGATCTCACCCACAACTAAGAGTTGCTACGACCCAAAATCGCAGGGTTTGACAATAAACAAATCTGTCTCACACAGACAAGTCTATCAAAGGATCAATCTGTCTCCCACAGAAAAACCCTAAAGTTTTTGTTCCGTCTTCTGATAATAATCAAGGTGAACAGGAACCAAATGATAATCCGGTCTTATATTCCCGAAGAACAGCCTAGATAAATCAATCACCTCACAACAATCTTAATCGTATGGTAGCGAAACAAGATGTTGCGGAATCACAAACAATGAGACGAAGATGTTTGTGACTACTTCTTATATCTTTCATATCGGAGATATTAATATCAATCCAATCAATCTGATTGTACTCGTACGATCGAAGATGTAAGATCAGATCACACAACTACGATAAAAGTAGTATCGGTCTTGCTTCACAATCCCAATGAAATGTTTAAGTCGTTAACCTGGTTTTAGAAGAAGAAAACCTAAGGTTAAGGATAAACGACTCTAGCACGCAAACTAGTATCACACGTGAAGTGTGGGGATTAGTTTTACAGAGTTGCTAGATGTCCCCTTATATAGTCTTTTAAATTAGGGTTTCGCCTTGGTCACAAAGCAAACAATATCCACCATTAGATGAAAACCTGATTTAGATTCAAGATAATATTTCTCAACCATTATATCCAAAACTTAGATTGTTATACACAAATGGAATGCACGCTTCTAGGTTTTTTAACTGTACCCAAACGTGTACATTTGTTGGTTCAACAATAGTTAACCAAAAGGTTAGCCATATGAGCATTTCATACCAACCATATTCTTCTTCACCGTAACCAGGTCAAATGACTCAAATGAACTAGTTAGAGAGTTGTTCAATTGCAAGGAAATCTTATGTACTACACAAGATACAATTGAAGCAAAGATGATTTGATTCACTCGAATCGGTTCATGAACTTTATAGCCACGGTTTGCAAATTGCATTCCTTAGTCTTTATAAGTTTAAGTTCAGAAATCATCTCCAGATATATAACCTTCTTAAGTTCGCACACTAGGTTCTCGGACTTATACAACCGGGCAGAGTTTACAAACTCCAGCAGAAAATCTTGCCAAAGACTTTCCGCCGGTTCGCGGATTGGATTGGCGGAATGATACTCACGCAACAAGTTTGTCAACTCCAACAGAATTTCTCGAGATGAGAAGTTTGGAAATTCTCGTACTTGGCAACAAGCCATTCTTCCGGTTTCTCTTGAACAACAAAGTTCGCAAACTTTGGTTCAAGGGATATGACTTATGCACATATGTGTTTCCAAAACAATACTTATGTACATTATTGGTTATGTAATCTAAACTCTCATTCCAATCATTGAAACATTCTTAGAAGACGTTTTATAGTTGTTACACCATTTCTCGTCAAAGCAATTTTCAAAGTGATTGAAACATATCATGGCTTTCCTCACTAGGTAAAGAGAAACATGGTCGAAGCGAAACGCTTACCAACACATATTTCGAGACATAGATAGGAGAGGTATACTCGTCTCGAAATACCAAATGTGTATAATCTAAGTCTATATATAGCATGCGACTTTTTGTCTCAAGAAGTAGGAGATAGAGTAGATAGACTTTTGAGTGACAGATAAGATCAAGTCTTTACATACCTTTTTGTCGAGAAGTTCCACCGGTTTCTTGAGTAGTTCTTCTTCTTGTATGATGAATCGCCATGAAGTCCTTGAGCTCAACTACACTTGAGATAGCAAACATGCTTGAGATAGCAAACATGCTTGTTAGAGCATTGCTCGGTCGAACTCGCACGCATTGCTCGGAATGATACTCACGCGTGCGAGTTCGACCGAGCAATGCTCTAACAATCTCCCCCTTTGTCAATTTTAGTGAAAAACTATCAATACACATGGAATACAAAAAAGATAAAGAAACTTTAGTAGATCCTATTCCACATGTCTAATCTTTAACATTCATCAAAATTTTCGTCACTTCCAAGTACTCCAATGATCCCAAAGGTTGTAAGTTTAGCATCACCGTTGTTGAAGATCCGTAGCTATAACAATGAGAAAGCATCGGTCTCGATCATTGTTATACAGTGTCATAGCATTATTACACAGTGTCAAAGTCCAATTGTATCACAACTTCAACAATAATACTATGGTGATATGTATCACTCCCCCTTAGTCAATACTCCATATCACATGGAAACCACTCCCCCTTACACAATGATCCGAAAACCATATGTATTTGTAGTGTGAACTACATATTAATTCTCCTCCTTTTTGTCAATAAAATTGACAATGGTACAAGAACGGGATCATAATTAAATTTCCGTAAGAGACATTTCATGACTAGAAGAAAATACATACCATCTAATTTAGATGCAACATATATCCGAAGATAATAGCATTCATCAAGGAGTTTAAAGATACAAGATAACCCCTTTAAAATTCCACAACCGCACACCCCTCAAGATATGATCATGAAGCACAAGTTCAAAATAAATCTCCCCCATTTGATATCATTCCCAAGGGAACAACAAGAGCGACCATAATTTCAAAAGAAAAGAAGGATTTTGATTGGATGCCAAAAACCTTGAGAATGATTTTCTATATCCAAAAAACTCAATCAAATTAATCACAAGTAAACCTATGATTAATTTAATCGGAATATGCAATCAAATTAAACACATAAGTGATCAACTTAATTGATAATTCTCGACAGAAGAGAACTTACGGAGCATACGACTAACATAACCCTTATAAAATGAATAGGATAATCGTTCTTATACTCAATATAAGAGGAATCTTACGGAGTATAAAAATACTCAACTAGATTAATTACAAGAGAACCCATAATTAAACTAATTTGAATACACAACCAAACTAATTACAAAAGCAATCAATTTAATTGTCGTTTGTTTTGCTCGACATAAAAAGACTTATGGAAGAATAACTAAATAACCAAACAAGATGATTAATTTAGTTCAAGAATGCTCAACATAAAGTACCTTACGGAACAACCAACAAAGCTAATCAAATATTAGTCAACTTGGTTGTATCGTGCTCAACATAAGACACATTACGGAGCCTCACAGTATTACATAAAATATGGATCAGTGAAGATCAATACTGTGGAATACACAAGGATTCATTCTATTTTCCATCACCATTTGCACAATGACATTCAATAGACATAATCCTTGAACAAAAAAGATTTTAACCTATCTTCCATCAAAAATTGACATAATAGGCTTAACTTTTGTATTTGTAAAAAGTCAATTCATTCTTTCATCAATACATGCATATCAACTCATGAACGACTTTACTTTTGACAAAGTATGGGATCATCAAGTTCACAGACGTAAACACACATATCCCATAACAATATTGCAATATATAAAACCATAAAGATTAATACTGCAAAAATCATCTTCCAAACAATTTTAGAATTTAAACCAATAAATCTAAAAACATGAAGATGAAAACGTTGGACATATCTATGTGTAATTACAATAATTTCCATTCCAAACTCTAGTAATCCTTCTAAAAAATAAGAATAAATTCTCATAAGAAGTTTCCTAGGCATCAAGACAAACTCGTAATGCACATACAAGATAATTTTTCCTTACAGGGTAGAATCAATATTTTTCGCATGGATTTACACCAATAATAGATACCAAAGGCGTATAAAAAGATTTTCTTAACAAAGAAGAACATACAAAGTCAATAACGACCATGCACCATAGTTCACAAAGGATGATTGTGAACATTCAAGAATTCCATAGCACTGCGTACTACTTTCCATTCTTGAACTTCCTTCTTTGTGATTCACCGACAACATTCTTTTAAAAGCTACAAATTAGCTTAAAATATTAGTACTCTAAGAATCCAAGTTCCCAAGTTCAAGAGAAGTGGAACAAGTGCAACGAAACGGAGCAAAATACTCAAAAACAAGAAACAGAACAAAACCAATCTTAACTCATCCAAATTCAATTTTTCTCATCTCTATTTTAAAGATAATTCAAAGAGGAAGATAGTTCAAAAAGAATGAGGTCAATCCGAGTTCGGACGAAGAAGTTACGGCCAAAACAAGTTTACTGAATATCGACGTCAAGTATGCATACGGGTATGCAAACGAATTTTCGTATCCTGGAGCAGTATGCAGACGGGGTTTGCGAACTTAAACCCCTGAATTTTGGTTTTAAATGATGTTATGCATACTTTGTATGTGTACCATGAAGTCCAAACATCCCGAACTATTGTTTTCAAACCTAAACATTTAAGAACCTTAAGCACATATCAAGTTAGGTAGAAATGAACGATAATCAAGGTACATGGATCATTATAAGTACTCAAACAATTAATAAAAACATAAAACTTGCTCAAGTTTATAGACATACCTTTTTAGAAATGTCCAATTGAATTCTACAGCCTTACCGAATATAATCTGTGCGCCCCAGTTGTTGTGCTTCCCTCACCGTATACATAGCAGGGCATTTCTTGGTGAGGATGCACTTTCAACACAAACAAGTTGTGTTGAGGTGAACAATGTCTTGCTCACCATGGCACCAAAAAAGAGTTTCTTTCCAACAACTCTTAAATCTTGTAGTGTTGACAAACACCCAAGGAACTGTTTTTATAAGTCTATCAAAGAACTTCAAGAGAACCCAAAAAGATTTGTGTTTCTGATTTCTTGTTTTCCAACTTATAAAAAACAGTTTCTGCAGATAGTTTTGAGTACTGCGAGGGGAAACTCTTTTGATAAAAAGAGACGTCTTAGATTCTTCATAAAAGAAGACAATACTACTATCTTGATAGGAAGTATCAGGAATTGAGCAATGAATCAATTCATGCTTTGAGGTGATACACTCAGATGACTGAGATTTAAACTCCTCGTGTAATTCGTTTAGTTTATTACAACTAATAGGAATACCCAGAGGATGAGCATTGCTCTCACTTATTAGTAAATCAATATCAACCTCAACATGAATATTATTCATCATAACTTGATTTCGCCTGTCAAGAGATTCTTGCTTTTTCTGGAGGTATAACTCAACATAAAGAGATAAGCTCTCAAGCTTCTTTTCAAGACCTGAAAACACTTCAAGGGATTTTAAACCTGGTGGAGATTTAGATAGAATTTCTTCTACAAATTTTATTAAATCGGTCATGAAAGAGAATTCTGAAATTCCTGGATCTGGTGGTGCATTTATTGAGATAACACTATTGTCCATATAGTCAAAATCGCTACAAACACAGACTTGTAAGGTATTGAACGTGTTTGCCTTCTCTGATACCAATTGAAAAAGTGGGGGTCTAACAACCACACCCAATATTTCACTTAGCAATCTGTATGGACAAACTCCAATATACTTTCTAGAGAATCAACTTGACAGTCAGACTCAATCTAGATAAAAAATATATCAAAGAGTTTATATCTCAATCTCTTGATTTGATATATACTCAAGCAAATAGAAATCTGCGAGTCTTTATCAAATACTAGAGATATAACTTGGATGGTACCAAAGACCAATATCCAAGTGTCAATCAATTTAAATCAACAACCAAAAAGTCGGATATTCTAATTGATTGAACAACGCACAACCTGTGATATTTAATTTATATAACAAAATATAATGCGGAAAAGAAATAACACAGACACCAGAATTTTGTTAATGAGGAAACCGCAAATGCATAAAAACCCCGAGACATAGTCCAGATTGAACACACACTATATTAAGCCGCTACAGACATTATCCTACTCCAAGCTAACTTCAGACTGGACTGTAGTTGAACCCCAATCAGTCTCCCACTGATCCAAGGTACAATTGTACTCTCTGCGCCTCTGATCCATCAGGATACTGCACACTTGATTCCCTTAGATGATCTCACCCACAACTAAGAGTTGCTAAGACCCAAAATCGCAGGCTTTGATAATAAAAAAATCTGTCTCACACAGACAAATCTATCAAAGGATCAATCTGTCTCCCACAGAAAAACCCTAAAGTTTTTGTTCCGTCTTCTGATAATAATCAAGGTGAACAGGAACCAATTGATAATCCGGTCTTATATTCCCGAAGAACATCCTAGATAAATCAATCACCTCACAACAATCTTAATCGTATGGTAGCAAAACAAGATGTTGCAGAATCACAAACAATGAGACGAGATGTTTGTGAATACTTTTTATATCTTGCGTATCGGAGATATTAATCTCAATCCAATCAATCTGATTGTACTCGTACGATAGAAGATGCAAGATCAGATCACACAACTACGATAAAACTAGTATCGGTATGGTTTCACAATCCCAATGAAGTCTTTAAGTCGTTAACCTAGTTTTAGAAGAAGAAAACCAAAGGTTAAAGGACAAAATACTCTAGCATGCAAACTAGTATCACACGTGAAGTGTGGGGATTAGTTTTGCAGAGTTGTTAGATGTCCCATTATATAGTCTTTCAAATCAGGGTTTCGCCTTGGTCACAAAGCAAACAATATCCACCGTTGGATGAAAACCTGATTTAGATTCAAGCTAATATTTCTCAACTGTTAGATCGAAAACTTAGCTTGTTATACACAAATGAAATCGACGCTTCTAGGTTTGTTAACCGTACCCAAACGTGTACATTTGTTGGTTCAACAATAGTTAACCAAAAGGTTAGCCATATGAGCATTTCATACCAACCATATTATTCTTAACCATAACTAGTTCAAATGACTCAAATGAACTAGTTAGAGAGTTGTTCAATTACAAGGAAATCTTATGTACTACACAAGACACAATTGAAGCAAAGATGATTTGATTCACTCGAATCGGTTCATGAACTTTATAGCCACGGTTTAAAAATTGCATTCCTTAGTTTTTATAAGTTTAAGTTCAGAAATCATCTTCAGATATATAACCTTCATAAGTTCGCACACAAGGTTCGCGGACTTAAGCAACTGGGTAGAGTTTACAAACTCCAGCAGAAAATCTCGGCAAAGACTTTCCGCTGGTTCGCGGACTGGTACTCACGCAACAAGTTTGTCAACTCCAGCAGAATTTCTCGGGATGAGAAGTTCGGAAGTTCATGGACTGAGTTCGCGGACTTAGCAACAAGCCATTCTTCCGGTTTCTCTTAATCTACAAAGTTCGCAAACTTTGGTTCAAGGGATAAGACTTATGCACATATGTGTTTCCACAACAATACTTATGTCCATCATTGGTTATGTAATATAAACTCTCATTCCAACCATTGAAACATTCTTAGAGGACGTTATATAGTTGTTACACCATTTCTCGTCAAAGTAATTTTCAAAGTGATTGAAACATATCATGGCTTTCGTCACTAGGTAAAGATAAACATGGTCGAAGGGAAACGCTTACCAATGCATATTTTGAGATATAGATAGGCGAGGTATACTCGGCTCGAAATACCAAATGTGTATAATCTAAGTCTATATATAGCATACGACTTTTTGTCTCAAGAAGTAGGAGATAGAGTAGATAGACTTTTGAGTGACAGATAAGTTCAAGTCTTCACATACCTTGTTGTCGCGAAGTTCCACCGGTTCCTTGAGTAGTTCTTTTTCTTGTATAATGAATCACCATGAAGTTCTTGAGCTCAACCACACTTTCTATCCTAGTCCGAGACTTAGCTATAGTAGACTAGAAATCAAGACTTATAGTTTTGATCACTAACATTGACAAACATGCTTGAGATAGCAACGCATGCGAGTTCGACCGAGTAATGCTCTAAAAAAACGTGTACACCATGTTGGGTCACAAATAGTTAACCGAAGTTCGCCATATGATTACTCTCATATCAGCCTTATTCATCTTAACCATAACTAGTTCAAATGACTCAAATGAAACTAGTTAAAGAGCCGTTCAATTGCTATTTTTTTGATAAAAGTATACAAGAACACAATTGAAGCAAAATCGATTTGATTCACTCGAATCAATACATGAACTTCATAGCCCACGGTTTGCAAAGATTGCATTCCTTAATTTATAAATGTTTAAGTTCATGTACACAGCCGATTTTAGAAAGTAACCAACTCAAGCATGCAAACGGGTACATACTTAAGTAGCCGGATCGAGTTTGGTCACACCAGTATGCGTACGGGTGCGCATACCAATTTACATTCCAAACTCCAACAGAAATTCACGGACGTGAGACTTCCGCCAATACGGGTACGCATACTTGCCCAAACATCCAACAACCGCCAGTATGCGTACGGGTATGCATACTCCAAGTTCCCGCTTTTGGACTTACACAGAAATGTGATAACACACTATGTTTATATCCAAACATGGTCACATGATTCTAAGCTCTTTATTTCAATCATTGAAACTTTCTTAGAGGATGACGATAGCCGTTTTCATACACTATTAGCATCAAAGCAATTTTCAAGATATTGAAATAATCATTAACGAAATATTCTAAGACTACACCAAATGATTGTATCACACAAACCATGTAAGATAGTACTCGGTAATTTTCACATGATATAAGATGAACTTGGTCAAAGCGATAGCTTGCCAACACATATTTCGAGAAATATGTAAGCGAGATAAACTCAGCTCGAAATCTCAAATGTGTATATAGAAAACTATATCGTAATACGACTTATGTTTCAATATAGGAGATAGAGTAGAAATAGACTTTCCAAGTGATAGATGATTTTCAGTCTCCACATACCTTTGGTCGATGAAGTTCCACAATCTCCCCTTAGTACTTCTTCGTCTTCAAATGATGAACATCGTGAAGTCTAAGCTCAACTACACAATCTATGTCCTAGTCTGATACATCTATAAATAGGCTAGAAATCAAGACTTATAGTTTTGATTACTAAAATTAACAAACATGCTTGAGATAGAAATGCATGCGAGTTCGACCGAGCAGTGCTCTAACAAACCTCGATCCAAAATACGCCTTGCGGATTTGTTGGATTATGAGTCTGAGTTTAACTTCCATCGTTGGGTGTCTGTGCTTCCTCTTATTTCTAAATTGATTACTTACAATGCTGAAGAGAATATCGTTTTGGAATCTGGCACAAACTTAGTGATGGTAAAAGATCTTTTATGCTGAGTTACACTCCCGATCATTTGGTATTCGTCATGCGAGGAAACTTTCTTGTGGAAGAATATAACACTGATAGGGTATCCGAGAAAATGGGCCTTGACCAATGTGTCCCTTCTGTTCAAATTGGTAGACCATTAGTTGAACAACTCAGAATTCGCTTGGATCGCACCAATATGAGCAATCGTGGTTACTTGTTTCCTCGTTCGGACCGAGTAACACACGTGACCCCGGGTTATGTAGACTTTTGGAATGATTAACTCGAGCGTCTCCACAATTTTGTGATGGCCGATCGTTCACCAGAGAAAGAACCTCCTACTATTGAGATGCTTTCTGAGCGCCGAGGTTAAAGCCAATTCCTGGTGATAAGCTGAAAATACTTCCAAGATCTTCACAAGTATGTACCTTCTTATTGTTTTTTGTAGAGGTGTGATAATTGTAGCTTTAATCATTCCATTAACTTTCATTGTGTAACGAGCATGTCGTGAGACCTCAGATTTACGTAAACTCCATGGATATCGAAGAAACTCCCCAGGGTGGAGAAAGCAGAAGTAAGGTTTATAGGATGCTACCAAATACTGTGAAACCCCCATCTTATGTGGTTAGTCGGTAATGCTTCTTTCACTGTGGCCTTTTCTTTTTCGTATATTTAGGATCATAAAACAAATGTTTGTTGCCTTGTTTCAGGGTTTTGCTCCATCAAGTATTGAAGGTCTTCGATTCACTCATGTTGGACAAGAAATTCACGAATCTCGTTGCATTGATGATGAATAAGAAGAGGTTGATGTAAGTACCTCTCTGCATAATCACTTATGATACTTCTTGAATGAAATATTAATGATTATTGTGGGTATACCCAGGAGGAGATTCTCATGGATAAGCAGGGCACTAACGATACCGATTCGTCTTCGGAGGATGGTGAGGAAGAGAGTTCTCAAGACTCAGAGACGAATGAAGGTAATAATGCTCTTAATGGTGACACCGGAAATCCTGACTCCTCGAACGATTCAGAGACCACTTAAGTAAGTATCTATCTTGTATTGTCTTTATAGAAAATCCAGAAATACGTCACCAGAAAATTCAGAATTCAGTCTTTCAGTGAAAACACTGTAGAATCTTCATCCGACATCAGATTTTTGCGATCTACCCCAGTTTTCTTATGCCCAGGAAATTTCCTAGCTTAATCAAAGAAAGTTTTTTGGGTTTTGAACATGTTTAGGGGTCAAAATTGATGAAACAGTAAACTTCCAGGAAGTATTCAGAAAATGTTCAGCCGTCATGCAGTTTGATGTTTCGACCACATATTTTTTTCTTGTTTATCCAATTACTGTGAATGTAGAGGATATCCATATGAAGATAATGACATATGACCCAACTTTAGATTCCTTACCAATTGCTCCCATCTCATTGTCTTATACAAGGCAGTGTAAAATCACCTCAGACGAGCTTGCTGTAAAACGTCTTTTTTATGACCTTATACTATTTGCTTCTGTCTTGATTGTATAATGAGAACTTTGATGATCTTAGGTCACTTACATTCCAAACTTTGTGATTTCCACTTGAATTCCACGCTTGAAGCACCGTAACTCATATAATTGTTGTATTAGGTGCAAAACGACGGGGTTGAGAATAACGAAGCTAATAATGATGACACGAGCAATATTGAGAACCAAAATGGTGACACAACTATCTATGTACTTCAGGGTCATGAGGATGTTGTTACTGAAGCCGTCGAAGTGACCGAAGCTCAAGTTGATGTTGCTCCAGAGATGGAAGAAACCGTTCCAATGAGTGAGACTCACATGGTGGTGCACGAATGCCCTAATGCATGGATTGCTTTGATCCTCCATTCAGTGAGCCACTCCCGTATCAAAAATTAATTGGTGGATTTAGCGTCTCTATCGGATATGCTAGCTTGTATCAGAAAATATGGGAAACGTATGGTCATATCGTCGCCACAAAATATCCCGAACGTGTTTACTTCTTGATAATGCAAGTAGGATCTATCTTGCATGTTATAGATGATATACGAACCAGGGATAGAAGTACTATTACCAAAGATGTACTCTTTGATTGGGAGTACAACTTGGACAATTCTGAGAGACTTGGTTTCAATGTGAGGTGGCTTCGTCAGAGAATTGATGCTATCAAGGAGACACACGTAAGAAGAATGTACCTTTTCCCAGTGATGGTGTGATGGAGAAAAATGACAAGATTGCTAGGTTAATTGAAGAGTTGGAGTTGGAGAAGGCATTTTTGCAAGACTTGAGAACTGCAGAGGAGCAGAAATCTTATTTTGTCGGTTTCCTTTAGTTTCCCTTCAATGATTTCTTGAATACTGAACTTCTGAGAGACGTGAGGTTTTATTTTGGTTGATTTTGGATAAGTAGATGATTGAGGATTTTATTTTGGATTTGGCAGAAATTTTCTTTAAGTAAAATGAACTTTGATTAATTGCTGAATTTAAATATTGAATGCAAGTACTGCATATGTTTTGGAGGAATTGAAAATACAGTGAAAGAAAATCCTAAATGCAAACCTCAGATATTTATGGCGTTCGTGCCTCGAACGTCTAATACCTCAAACGTCGAGTGTCTCATATGTCAAATGCTTTGAGCTAATTTTCTTGTATTACTTCCACACTTGTCTTTCCATCCATATCAGCTAATTTGTAGTATACACCAATACATACCTGGTAATCATAAAAGGTCCTTCCCAATTGGAGTACTTTGCAGAGTGAAGATTGCATTTAGTTGCTTTGAGAACCAAATCTCCTTCATCAAATTTGGATTGGTTGTTCTTGCCCTAAATATCTTATGTTGGTTCAGCATTTCTTTTACAGTGCCGAAATACTCAAGGAGATCGTGTGCCGAAATAAATCTAGAATCTTTTAATTAAGGTTTTTTGTTTTATATGCTTTAATTACCAGCAATTAAATGCATATCTCTAAAGAAGAAAAATTAGTAATGTGCATTTACTAATTGGAGATTTTCCAATTGAGAGATTTTGGAAATATTGGACAAGCGTTTATTGGAATTAGGAAAACCGAATTTTTCCATTCATTGCAAATCTTGAGAATATTTTCGGTTTTGAAATTCTTTGATGTCCAAACATCCTTGAACTATAAAAACCTTAATTTCCATTTCTAGCAAACTATCTTAAGAGCCAGGCAAACTTCATTTCTTGTTGTTTCTGGTGGAGCCGTCTATTCAGAGAGGAAAGTATCCTAATTAGGTGAAATCTCTTACGGTCGCTCGTCTAAATACTTCTGTGGGATCAATAATCTCTACGAGTACCGTTGGTGGGAAACTAGATAATTGTAGTGTTATTAGTTTTCGATTGATTTGATTGACTAACGGTTGTTGAAATTTTGATTGCACCTAGTTTGTTTATTCTTGATAACATTCTCTTATGATATAAGATTCACTCAAACTAGATCGAAGTATCGACAGGATCTTTAGAACTGTTGTTAGATCTAAAGACATCTTGTGATAATCCATTTTAACAGACTCCGTTCTGTGTGTGATTGATCACAAGAGATTCTAGTGGTGTTGTGCAGGTTATTATTGAAGATTAAAGAAGATTTGAAGATGAAAAATATTTGTGTGTGCACAAACCTTGATCGGCTGGGATCCAACTAAAATCAGATTTATTTGATTGATTAGTTGCGTGAGATCGGAATCATTTTATAGTTTCTCATTGAGATTTATACTCATTGATTGCAAATCTAAACTTAACTGCTTTTGTAGTTATTGGATAGATTTATCTAACCAGGAAAAGGAGTTTATTAGATTAAACAGAAGAGCCTTTGCGTATGACTTGAGATATCTTTATCTTGAAAGAATCAATAGATTTGTCATCAAACAAATTCGTTGTTCTTTTCCTGTTTGGAATACGATCCAAAGGAATTGTACCAGTGTGTGACCTTCGAAGTCGGAAGCGCGGGGATACTGAGGAAACTAAGTGAACTAGGGGTAGTTACTTGGTCTCAACTATACGAAGTTGGTTTATATTTTGTAAAGCGGATTAATTCTGAGAGTATTCAATTCTGGACCAGGTTCCGGAGTTTTTCTGCATTTGCAGTTTCCTCGTTAACAAAATCTTGCTGTGTCTTTTAATTTGTTTTTCGCATTATAATTGTTTATCATAATAAATTAAAATACACAAACGTTAACTCCTCATTACTTAATAGTGATCCTATAGAGTTTTGTTAAGTCCGAACCTATTATCAAGTAACATACTTCGTTGTTGTATTATCTCGATCTTGTATCCATAGTCAGTCAAACAAGTTATCTTGTTGTTGTGTTATCTCAATATCGTATCCATAGATAATCAGACGAAGTGTGAACCGATTAGTTGTATTGTCTCGAATCTGTCCATAGACGATCACTTTCGGTAGAGGATTTATAGGTCGAAACAAAAATATTATGGTGTATTTAGGTACCCTCGTCTTTTCAATTGGTATCAGAGCAGACAAACACGAAAAGATCTAACAATATGTGTTTGGTGCGATCCAACCTTTAAGAATTGGATGTAATGGATGATTTAGTTAACGTTATGCAAGAGTATGAGTACTCAAAAGTTGAAGATGTTACCACTTAGTTAGCTCATGATCCAGGAGTTACAAAAATTAAGAGTACATCTGAGTCTATCTCTGATGGAAAAGAAGATGCTGAGAAAGAGTTGGTAAAAATCCTAAAGCCTATAAGATCTCTGTGTACAAGGATGTTAATATTAAAGAAAAAATCTAATCTTCTTAAGCAAGAGACCAGAGAAAAGGATAATCAACTAAATATTCTAGCCAAAGAGAATTCGGATCTCACTGTCAAAGTAGAAGCTCTTGGTAAATATCTTACTCGATATCAAGAGGTTCATCCTATGACTCTGACTAATGATTATGTTATTGTTTCTTCAGATGAGGAAACCAAAGGTCCTTGCTCGACTTTTATAGATTGTGAGAACAAGACTGGTTTGATCATATCTGAAACAAATCATGATGATGGTAGTCTACTTAACTACATCAAGTCAGAGGAGAATGAAAAACATCTTCTAAAACTACTGATGATCAAACGAAATCTTGTCCAAATGAAACTTTGAACCGATCTCATAAGAAAGATCTTAAAGAATACAACTTTCAGCCACTTCACAAGAAACTTATACTTCTTCAAAATACTATTGTAAAAGCGTTAAAAGAAGTTTCTTATATTAAAAAACTGAAAGATCATTCCTCAGTAGAAAGACAATAAATACCCCAATCCGACAAAATCGACTCAAAAGAATCAAAAGAAAGAGTTGATAATCACTTCTGGAAAAAAGTTCCTCCTCACTCATGTAGAAACAATCTTTGTTTACATGAAGAAAATTTCTAGAATAAAGGGAAGAAAATAATTTCTGCCAAGAGAAATTGAAAAGGCCGGGGTCTAACAACCACACCCAATATTTCGCTTAGCAATCTGTATGGACAAACTCCAATATACTTTATAGAGAATCAACTAGACAGTCAGACTCAATCTAGATAAGAAGTATATCAAAGAGTTTATATATGAATCTCTCGATTTGATATATACTCAAGCAAATAGAAATCTACGAGTCTTTATCAAATACTGAAGAGATAACTTGGATGGTACTAAAGACCAATATCCAAGTGTCAATCAATTTAAATCAACAACCAAAAGGTCGGATATTTTAATTGATTGATCAACGCACAACCTGTGATATTTCAATTATATAACAAAATATACTACGGAAAAGAAATAACACAGACAGCCGAATTTTGTTAACGAGGAAACCGCAAATGTAGAAAAACCCTGGGACCTAGTCCAGATTGAACACACTGTATTAAGCCGCTATAGACACTAGCCTACTCCAAACTAATTTCGGACTGGACTGTAGTTGAACCCCAACCAATCTCACACTAAGGTACAGTTATGCTCCTACGTCTCTGATCCCAGCAGGATACTACGTACTTGATTCCCTTAGATGATCTCACCCACATCTAAGAGTTGCTACGAGCAAAAGTTGAAGACTTTAATAAACAAATATGTATCACACAGAAAAATCTTTGGTAATATATAAATCCGTGTCCCACGAATATACCTACGAGTTTCGTTCCGTCTTTTGATAAATCAAGGTGAACATGAACCAATTGATAATTCGGACTTATATTCCTGAAGAACTACCTAGTATTATCAATCACCTCACAATAGTCTTAATAGACGCAGCGAAAAAAGATATGTGGAATCACAAACGATGAGACGAAGATGTTTGTGATTACTTTTTATCTTGCCTATCGGAGATAGAAATCTCAAGCCAATTATTACAATTGTACTCGTACGATAGAAACATCAAGATTAGATCACACAACTACGATAAAGTAGTATCGGTCTGGATTCACAATCCCAATTAAGTCGTTAACCTGGTTTAGAAGAAGAAACCAAAGGTTAAAGGAGAATCGACTCTTGCTTAGTACAACTAGTATCACACAGAATGTGTAGGGGTTAGGTTTCCCAGTTTCTAGAGTTCTCCCTTATATAGTCTTTCAAATTAGGGTTTGAAATCAATGTTAGCTTGGTAACAAAGTATTCAATATTCACCGTTAGATGAAAACCTGATTAGATTCAAGCTAATATTTATCAATTGTTAGATCGAAAACATAGCTTGTTATACACAAATGAAATGCACGTTTATAGGCTTGTGTAACCGTACCCAAACTTGTACATTAGTTGGTTCAACAATAGTTAACCAGATGGTTAGCCATATGATCACTTTCATATCAAGCATATTCTTCTTCACCATTACTAGTTAAAATGTCTCAAATGAACTAGTTAGAGAGTTGTTCAATTGCAAGGAAATCTTATGTACTACACAAGACACAATTGAAGAAAAAACTATTTGATTCACTTGAATCGGTTCATGAACTATATAGCCACGGTTTGCAATTTCATTCCTTAGTTAATATGAATAAGTTCACAAACATCGTTTTTAGATATAACCTACTCAAGTTCGCGAACTGGGTTCGCGGACTTAAGTTCTCGGATGGAGTTTACAAACTCCAGCAGAAATTCTCGAGTTTGAGAACTTCGCCAGTTTGCGGACTGGGTTCGCGGACTTAGCTCAAGCACTACTCCGGTTCACTTGACCAACAAAGTTCACAAACTTCGGTTCA
This sequence comes from Papaver somniferum, assembly GCF_003573695.1. Classification (NCBI taxonomy): domain Eukaryota; kingdom Viridiplantae; phylum Streptophyta; class Magnoliopsida; order Ranunculales; family Papaveraceae; genus Papaver; species Papaver somniferum. Next base: position 15,753,162 of record NW_020620825.1, on the reverse strand, counting down.
AGGAATAAGGACTTGTACATATATGTGTTTCCACAACAATGCTTATATCCTCCAATGGTTATATAATCTAAACTCTCATTTCAATCATTGAAACATTCTCAGAGGACGTTATATAGTTGTTATTCACAAACCATTTTTCATCAGAGAAATTTTCTAAGTGATTGAAACATAACATAACTTTCGTCACTAGGTAAAGATGAACTTGGCTAAAGCGAAAGCTTACCAACACATATTTCGAAAAATAGATAGGCGAGATAAACTCGGCTCGAAATACCAAATGTGTATAATCTAAGTCTATATAGCAAAACGACTTTTATCTCAAGATAAGAGATAAATAGACTTTTGAGTGATAGATAAGTTCAAGCCTCCATATACCTTTTAGTCGATGAAGATCCACCAGTCCTTGAGTAGTCCTTCGTCTTGTATGATGATTTCCATGGAGTTCTTGAGATCAACTACACTTTCTATCCTAGTCCGAGACCTTAGCTATAGTAAACTAGAAATCAAGACTTATAGTTTTGATCACTAACATTCACAAACATGCTTGAGATAGCAACGCATGCGAGTTCGACCGAGCAATGCTCTAACAATCTCCCCCTTTGTCAATTTTAGTGACAAAACTATCAATACATATGTAATACAAAAAATATATAAATAACCTTTTATAGCTCCTATTCCACATGCCTAATCTTCAACATTACTTGAAATCTTCGTCACTTCCAAGTACACCAATGATCCCAAAGGTTGTAAGTTTAGCATCATCGTTGTTAAAAATCCGTAGCTCTAACAACGAGAAAACAAGAGTTCTCAATCATTGTTATACATTGTCATAGTATCATTACAACGTCAAAGTTCAATTGTATCACAACTTTAACAACAATACTATGGTGATATATCACTCTCCCTTAGTAATTACTCCATCTTTCATGGAAACCACTCCTCCTTACATAATGATCCGAAAACCATATGTATTTGTAGTGTGAACTACATATTAATTCTCCCCCTTTTTGTCAATAAAATTAGAAAAGGTACAAGAACGGGATCCTAATGAAATTTCCGAAAGAGACATTTCATGACCAAAAGAAAGCATAAACCATCTTATTTAGATGCAATCATAAAGCCGAAGCTAAATGCATTCATCAAGGAGTCTATAAAGATACAAGATCACCCCTATAATATTCCACAACCGCACTCCCCACAAAGATTTGGCATTTAAGCACAAATTCAATTAAGATCTCTCCCCCATAAAATGTCATTCCAGAAAGAACAACAAGAGCGACCTTAAGTTCAAAAAGAAAAGAAGGATTTCTTTGGACATAACAAATCACATACGAGTATGAATTTGAATCCAAAATATTGAATTAAATTAACCATAAGAGAACCCATGATTAATTTAATCAAACATGATCAACATAAGTAAACTTATGGAGACTTAAAAACACTCAATTAAATTAATCACAAGAAAACCCATAATTAATCTAATCGAAATACACAACTAAACTAATCACAAAAGTAATTAATTTAATTGGTCATGCTCGACACAAAGTATCTCATGGAACAACAACTATGTCAAAACAATGACTCAGTCGATAGAGCTCAACATAAGACACCTTATGTATCAACACAATATGTACACAAAAAATGTGGATCATAGATCGACCTTATACCGTGGAATAAGCAAGGAATCATTCTATTTTCCATCACTATTTGCACAATGACATTCAATAGACATAATCCTTGAACACAAAAGATTTTAACGTATCTTCCATCAAAAATTGACATAATAGGCTTAACTTTTGTATTTTTCAAAAGTTAATTCATTCTTTTATCAATACATGCAAATCAACTCATGAACGACTTTACTTTTGACAAAGTACGGGACAATCAAGTTCACGGACGTAAACACACATATCTCATAACAATATTGCAATATATAAAACCATAAAGATTAATACTGCAAAAATCATCTTCCAAACAACTTTAGAATTTAAATAAATAAATCTAAAAACATTGCAAGATGAAAACGTTGTACATATCTATGTGTACTAACAATAATTTCTATTCCAAACTCTAGTAATCCTTCTCAAAAACAAGAATAAATTCTCATAAGAAGTTTCCTAGGCATCAAGACAAACTCGTAATGCACATATAAGATGATTTGTCCTTAGAGGGTAGAATCAATCGTTTTCGCCCGGATTTACACCAAGAATAGTTACCAAAGGCATATAAAAGATTTTCTCAACAAAGAAGAACATACACAGTCATTAACGACTATGCACCATAATTCACATAAAAATGATTGTGAACATTCAAGAATCTCATAGTAATGCGTGTTACTGCCCATTCTTGGACTTCCTTCTTTGTGATTAACCAACAACATTCTTGTTAAAAGCTACAAATGATCTTAAAAGAGTAGTACTATAAGAATCCAAGTGCCCAAGTCCAAGAGAAGTGGAATAAGTGCGACGAGACGGAGCAAAACACTCGAAAACAAGAAGCAGGACAAATACCAACCTTAACTCATCCAAATTCAGCAATTCTCATATCCAATTTGAATAGAATTCAAATAGGAATAGAATACTAAAAGAATGGAGTCATTCCGAGTTCGGACGAAGAAGTTACGGCCAAAACAAGTTTGCCGAATATCGACGTCTATAGGCAAGTATGCATACGGGTTTGCAAACAAATTTTCGTGACCTGGAGCAGTATGCAAACAGGTATGCTTACGTTAGTCCCTGGATTTTGATTTTAAATGATAGTATGCACACCAGGTATGTGTACCATGAAGTCCAAACATCCCGAACTACTATTTTCAAACCTAAACATTTAAGAACCTTAAACACGGATCAAGTTAGGTAGAAGTGAACGATAAGCAAGGTACATGGATCATTATAGGAACTCTAAGAAAATAAAACAAAAATATTGCTCAAGTTTAGATACATACCTTTTTAGATGAATCCAATTGAATTCTACAGCCTTACCAAACATAATCTGTGTGCCCTAATTCTCGTGCTTCCCTCACCGTATACATAGCAGGGCATTCCTTGGTGAGGATGCACTTAAAACACACTCAAGTTGTGTTGAGGTGAACAATGTCTTGCTCACCATAAGTGACTTTTGGATTATCATGAAAGAGATCACTTTTAGAACCTTTCACATCCAAATCCATCTTTCCAAAGAACTCTTTAAGTTCCAACATCATGGATAATTCCTTCTCCATAGTCATGGAATTTTCTGGGAGATCATTCCTTTTCATACTCAAAGTGTCATTGACTTTCTTTGGAACCCACTTATGAGTGCGTTTAGAAACAACCAGAACCTTCTTCCCATTACTCTCTTCAAGATTTCTCGAAAGAGGATTGGATTTACCATTCTTTTGCAAGTTAGTCTTTCTCCAACTGGGAACATCGGATCTTGTCTTAGTATTTACGAAGTTATCCTTTTGATAACCATTACGATTGTGAAAAGGATTCGTATGACGTTTATAGGCAAAAGTAGGTTTATCATAACACTGATTCCTTTGCCTAAAGGTTGGACAGTTACAACCTATAGCATTAAGGGGATTAGCCTTAACATATGATCTTGGTTTTACAACTTCTTGTGATGCCCAAACAAGAACATCATGAAGTTTCTCATTCCTTATACGGAAACAACATCTCCTTTCCAGGTGACCTTTATTTCCTAAATAGTGGCAAACATAAGGAATGTTCTTACCTCGATCTGTGTGTGCTGACTTTGGAGGTTGATATACTTTGCTCTTTTGAACCTTAACTGCCGGTGCAGGTATATCACTTTTTCTATCAGTGGAAACCTTTTATTGAGAAGAATCACTAGCCTTGAAATTTTTTACCTCTTTGCTAATACTTGGAGCATCTATTCCCTTATAGCCCGATCCTCGTATATCACGATGATTTTTACTTGCTCCTAGCATAGTGGTTAATTTGTTTGAACTAGTATTGTACTTTTTCAAGTCATCTTCCAACATCTTGATTTTATCAAGAGCAGCAGCTAAATCATCCTCAAGGTGTTTTTCTCGAGCGAGACAAGCACTTTCTCTGTCATCAAAACTAATTTGTTGAGAGTTAAACCTTGCTTCAGATTTTGCAAGTTTCTCTTCCAACAAAAAGTTTGATAAAAATTATCACATTCAAGTGACTTCATACATAGGTTTTCCTCAGAATCCTTGAGGATAGATTCGTTAGAACGGTTCGAAAAATAAACACCTGCGTAACATCTTCTCAATTTCTTGTTTTCTCGACAGAGAGGAGTCAGAAGAGGTGAGACATGCGAAGTTGTAATCTTCTTCATATTCCACGAATCCAAAAACTTAACATACTCTGAGACTTCCTCATCAACATCTCTATCAATATCTGAATCACCTTCATCAGAAAGTTCATCCAACTGTTCTTCTAGGAGAGTTTCCCAATCAACAGTTTTTACATCAAGAGAATCTTTAGATATTGACTTAGATGTGATAGTTTTCTCAGGTGAATCCAAGATTTTAGAATCATCTGGTAATTTCTGAACTGGTAGGTTATTAGAGATAGACTCGTCCATAATCATATCGCTACAAACACAGACTTATAAGGTCTTTAACGTTTTTTCCTGCTCTGATACCGATTAAAAAAGCGTGGGTCTAACAACCACACCCAATATTTCTTTTAGCAATCAGTATGGACAAACTCCAATATACATTCTAGAGAATCAACTAGATAGTCAGACTTAATCTAGATAAAAAGTATATCAAAGAGCTTATATCTCAATCTCTCGATTTGATATATACTCAAGCAAATAGAAATCTGCGAGTCTTTATCAAATACTGGAGAGATAACTTGGATGGTATCAAAAACCAATATCCAAGTGTCAATCAATTTAAATCAACAACCAAAAGGTCGAATATTCTAATTGATTGATCAACGCAGAACCTGTGATATTTCAATTATATAACAAAATATAATGCAGAAAAGATATAACACAGACACCAGATTTTTATTACCGAGGAAACCGCAAATGCAGAAGAACCCTGGGACCTAGTCCAGATTGAACACATACTGTATTAAGCCTCTACAGACACTAGCCTACTCCAAACTAACTTCGGTTTGGACTGTAGTTGAACCCCAACCAATCTCACACTGATCCAAGGTACAGTTATGCTCCTACGTCTCTGATCCCAGCAGGATACTACGTACTTGATTCCCTTAGCTGATCTTACCCACAATTAAGAGTTGCTACTACCCAAAGTCGAAGACTTTATAAAACAAATCTGTATCACACAGAAAAGTCTATGGTAATAGATAAATCTGTCTCCCACGAATATACATATGAGTTTTGTTCCGCCTTTTTATAAAACAAGGTGAACAGGAACCAATTGATAATCCGGACTTATATTCCCGAAGAACAACCTAGTATTATCAATCACCTCACAATAGTCTTAATCGACGAAGCGAAAAAAGATATTGTGGAATCACAAACGGTGAGACGAAGATGTTTGTGATTACTTTTTATCTTGCCTATCGGAGATAGAAATATCAAGTCAATTATTATAATTGTACTCGTACGATAGAAACAGCAAGATCAGATCACACAACTACGATAAAGTAGTATCGGTCTGGCTTCACAATCCCAATGAAGTCTTTAAGTCATTAACCTGGTTTAGAATAAGAAACCAAAGGTTAAAGGAGAATCAACTCTAGATTAGCACAACTAGTGAAAAAGCGGGGGTCTAACAACACCACCCAATATTTCGCTTAGCAATCTGTATGGACTAACTCCAATATACATTGCTAGAGAATCAACTAGACAGTCGGACTCAATCTAGATTAAAGGATATCGAGGAGTTAATATCTCTCTCTTGATTTGATCTTTACTCAAGCTAATAACAATCAGTGAGTCTCTATCAAATACAAGGAATAACTTGGATGGTACCAAAGACCAATATCCAAGGATCAATCAATAAAAATCAACAACCAAAGGTTGGATTATTATAATTAATGATCTAAACGCACAACCTTTATTATTTCAATTATAAAGATAAAACAATACAATGCGGAGATAGAAATAACACAGACACCAGAATTTTGTTAACAAAGAAACCGCAAATGCAGAAAAACCCCGGGACCTAGTCCAGATTGAACACACACTGTATTAAGCAGCTACAAACATGAGCCTACTCCAAACTAACTTCGTACTGGACTGTAGTTGAACCCCAATCAGTCTCCCACTGATCCAAGGTACATTTGTACTCCATACGCCTCTGATCCCAGCAAGATACTGCGCACTTGATTCCCTTAGATGATCTCACCCATAACTAAGAGTTGCTACGACCCAAAGTTGAAGACTTAACAATACACAAATCTGTCTCACACAGACAGGTCTATCAAAGGATCAATTTGTCTCCCACAGATAAACCCTAAAAGGTTTTGTTCCGTTTTTTGATAATAATCAAGGTGAACAAGAACCAATTGATAATCCAGTCTTATATTCCCGAAGAACAACCTAGACTTATCAATCACCTCACAACAACATTAATCACATGGTAGAGAAACAAGATGTTGAGGAATCACAAACAATGAGATGAATATGTTTGTGATTACTTTTTATATCTTGCCTATCGAGGATATCAATCTCAAGACAATCAATATGATTGTACTCGTACGATAGAAGATGCAAGATCAGATCACACAACTACTATAAAAATAGTATCGGTATGGCTTAACAATCCCAATGAAGTCTTTAAGTCGTTAATATGGTTTTAGAAGAAGAAAACCAAAGGTTAAAGGAGAACCGACTCTAGTATGCAAACTAGTATCACATGTGAGGTGTGCGGATTAGTTTTGTACAGAAACTAGAGTTCCCCTTATATAGTCTTTCAGATCATGGTTTGCAATTAAGTTACCTTGGTAACAAATAAATAAATATCCACCGTTAGATGAAAAGTTGATTTAGATTCAAGATAATATTCCTCAACCGTTAGATCGAAAACTTAGCTTGTTACACACACTTGACAATGCACGCTTCTAGGTTTGTTAATCGTACCCAAACGTATGCACTTGTTGGTTCAACAATAGTTAACCATATGGTTAGCAATATGAGCATTCCATATCAACCACGTTATTCTTCACCACAACTAGTTCAAATGATTTCAAATGAACTAGTTAGAGAGTTGTTCAATTGCAAGGAAATCTCATGTACTACACAAGACACAATTGAAGCAAAGATGATTTGATTCACTAGAATCGGTTCATGAACTTTTATATCCACGGTTTACAAACTGCATTCCTTAGTCTTTTTAAGTTTAAGTTCAGAAATCATCTTCAAATATATAACCTTCTCAAGTTTGCAGACTAGGTTTGCGGACTTAAGTTACCGGGCAGAGTTTACAAACTCCAGCAGAAATTCTCGGGTATGAGAACTTCTCCGGTTCGCGGACTGGGTTCGCGGACTTAGTTTCACGCAAATAGTTTGTCAACTCCAGCAGAAATTCTCGGGTTTGAGAACTTCGGCAGTTCGCGGATTGAGTTCGCAGATTTGGCTCACGCCATTCTTCCGGTTCTCTTGATCAACAAAGTTCACAAACTTTGGTTCAAGGAATATGACTTATACATAAATGTGTTTCCACAACAATGCTTATGTCCACCATTGGTTATGTAATATAAACTCTCATTTTAATCATTGAAACATTCTTAGAGGACGTTATACAGTTGTTACACCAGTTCTCGTCAAAGAAATTTTCAAGATGATTGAAACATATCATGACTTTCTTCACATGGTAAAGATAAACTTGGTTAAAGCGAAAAGCTTACCAACTCATTTTTCAAGATATAAATAGGCGAGGTATACTCGGCTCGAAATACCAAATGTGTATAATCAAAGTCTATATATATAGCATACGACTTCTTGTATCAAAGATTAGGAGATAGAGTAGATAGACTTTTGAGTGATAGATAAGTTCAAGTCTTTACATACCTTTTTGTCGAGAAGTTCCACCGGTTCCTTGAGTAGTTTTTCTACTTGTATGATGAATCTCCATGAAGTCCTTGAGCTCAACTACACGTTCTATCCTAGTCCGAGACTTAGATATAATAGACTAGAAATCAAGACTTATAGTTTTGATCATTAACATTGACAAACATGCTTGAGATAGCAACACATGCGAGTTCGACCGAGCAATGCTCTAACAATCTCCCCCTTTGTCAATTTTACTGAAAAAACTATCAATACATATGGAATACAAAAAATATATAAATAAACTTTTGTAGAACCTATTCCACATGCCTAATCTTCAACATTACTCGAATTCTTTATCACTTCCAAGTACTCCAATGATCCCACAGGTTGTAAGTTTAGCATCATCTTTGTTGAAAATCGGTAGCTATAACAACGAGAAAACAAGAGTTCTCAATCATTGTTATACAGTGTCATAGTATCATTACACAGCGTCAAAGTTCAATTGTATCACAACTTTAACAACAATACTATGGTGATATGTCACTCCCCCTTAGTCAATACTCCATCTCTCATGGAAACCACTCCTCCTTACATAATGATTCAAAAACTATATGTATTTGTAGTGTGAACTACATATTAATTCTCCCCCTTTTTGTCAATAAAATTGGCAAAGATACAAGAACGGGATTCTAATGAAATTTCCGAAAGAGACATTTCATGACCAAAAGAAAGCATATATCATCTTATTTAGATGCAATCATAAAGCCGAAGCTAAATGCATTCATCAAGGAGTCTATAAAGATACAAGATAACCCCTATAATATTCCACAACCACACTCCCCACAAAGATTTGGCATTTAAGCACAAATTCAATTAAGAACTCTCCCCCATAAAATATCATTCCATAAAGAACAACAAGAGAAACCTTAAGTTCAAAAAGAAAAGAATGATTTCTTTGGACATAACAAATCACATACAAGTATGAATTTGAATCCAAAATATTGAATTAAATTAACCATAAGAGAACCCATGATTAATTTAATCAAACATGATCAACATAAGTAAACTTATGGAGACTTAAAAGCACTCAATTAGATTAATCACAAGAAAACTCATAATTAATATAATCGAAATACACAACTAAACTAATCACAAAGTAATTAATTTAATTGGTCATGCTCGACACAAAGTATCTCATGGAACAACAACTATGTCAAAACAATGACTCAGTCGATAGAGCTCAACATAAGACACCTTATGTAACAACACAGTATGTACACAAAAATTGTGGATCATAGATCGACCTTATACCGTGGAATAATCAAGGACTCATTCTATTTTCCATCAGTATTTGCACAATGACATTCAATAGACATAATCCTTGATCACAAAAGTTTTTATCCCATCTTCCATCAAAAATTTACATAATAGGCTTAACTTTTGTATTTGTCAAAAGTCAATTCATTCTTTCATCAATACATGCATATCAACTCATGAACGACTTTACTTTTGACAAAGTATGGTACAATCAAGTTCACGGATGTAAACACACATATCCCATAACAATATTGCAATATATAAAACCATAAATATTAATACTGCAAAAATCATCTTCCAATCAACTTTAGAATTTAAATAAATAAATCTAAAAACATTGCAAGATGAAAACGTTGGACATATCTATGTGTACTAACAATAACTGCCATTCCAAACTCTAGTAATCCTTCTCATAAACAAGAATAAATTCTCAGAAGAAGTTTCCTAGGCATCAATACAAACTCGTAATGCACATATAAGATGATTTGTCCTTAGAGGGTAGAATCAATCTTTTCCGCCCGGATTTACACCAAGAATATTTACCAAAGGCGTATAAAAAGATTTTCTTAAAAAAGAAGAACATACACAGTCATTAATGACTATGCACCATAATTCACATAAAAATGATTGTGAACATTCAAGAATCCCATAGTAATGCGTGTTACTGCCCATTCTTGGACTTCCTTCTTTGTGATTAACCAACAACATTCTTGTTAAAAGCTACAAATGAGCTTAAAAGATTAGTACTCCAAGAATCCAAGTGCCCAAGTCCAAGAGAAGTGGAACAAGTACGACGAGACGGAGCAAAACACTCGAAAACAAGAGGCAGGACAAATACCAATCTTAACTCATCCAAATTCAGCAATTTTCATCTCCAATTTGAAAAGAATTCAAAGAGGAAGAGAATGCTAAAAGATTGGAGTCATTCCGAGTTCGGACGAAGAAGTTACGTCCAAAACAAGTTTACAGAATATCGACGTCTATAGGAAAGGATGCATACGGGTTTGCAAACAAATTTTCGTGACCTGGAGCAGTATGCAAACAGGTATGCTTACGTTAGTCCCTGGATTTTGATTTTAAATGATAGTATTGATGAGTGCTAAAAAGTGCATATTTCTATATATTTTTCTTGGCATTTAACTCATCTTTTGTGCATTAATTCTACATTTTATCCCATATTCTGTATTTTCATTGTTTTCAAGAATAAATATTTTTCTTAATTAATTTTGCATTTTTAGGTACTAAATAAAGCCTGGTATCTCACGGAGCGAAAAGAGCAAAGGAACGGCAAAGACTCTCGATAGGAGGAAGCGAAGAATGATGTTTGCAAGAGCCGGATCAACGAGAAGTGGGATTGAAGAGGAAGAATTGTTCTTAAAGAAGATATGGTCTTGGCATACCCAAGACCCAAAACCCTTACCCAAATCCATTTCCATTATCCATACCCATTTCCATGAGAGCCGTCAGATTGGATCCATCTCATCATCCAACGGTCGCCTCATCATTGTGCATCAAAATCCGAAGCTCATGTCAAACACTATAGTACCCAACTCCATCTGAAGCCGTCAGTTTTGTTGTATCTCATCATCCAACGGTCGCTTCTATCGCGTCGTTGGATCATTCCATCACCTTTTCATCCTACGCTTTCACTTCGCTAAGCATCAACCTTTGATACACCCGCCTCACACCCTAGCATCGGAACCTATAAACCTTCTTCTTCCCCCGACAGTTGCAGTCGAGCTCTGCTCCTGCCTCTCTTCCATGTCCACTGCCACCCTCTGCCTCACTACCATCTCCATACCCCGACACCACCTCAATCACCATCACTTTCCCTAACTCTCTAGCCTAGTTGCTTCTTCAAACCCACATCTCTCTGAACCCTAGGTGTGGAGTTGATGAAACAACTCGAGCTAGGGTTGCAGTACATCAATTGGAGCAGGAAGAGCATCAGAGGGACATCAACAAGCATGGGTCGAGTCTATTTGCATCAGAGGGTGAGTTAATTTTATTTATCGAAACCCTAATCCTGCTGATTTGGGGATTTTCAAATTAGGGTTTGTAGAAAATTTGGGTATTTTGTTGTAAGCTATAAAAGGGAAACGATGTAGTGTGTTGTAACCATGCCTGGATTAGCCAGAGCACCACCTTAGAGGCCTGGACTAGCCAGTGCTCTCTACTGTTACCTCTTGTTTAATTTCAAATTCAGTAATTTCAATTGTATTTGTTCACCATGTCTAGTGTGTTTGAATTATCTTGTATGATGAATGCTTGTGTATGTAATATGTTGAGCATGAGCTAAATTGTTGCAGCTGAGGTTTAGATGAAACCTCAGTGCACTGTCTGATAGTGGAATGCTAGGTTAGAGCCTTAGTGCATTGTTTTGATTGAGCAATGGGAAGAGACTAATGCTCATAGTGCCTGTGATTGATTGTTTTGTCAAAAGACAGTCAATGCTAGGGGCAAACTAGTGAGCAAATTAGTTTTCCTCCCATTCTAGATGTATGCATAGGATATTCAACTCAACCTAAGATCACATTGTTTGGCTAGGACACAAAGGTGGACTCTAAGCCTTAGCTTAGACCACAATACCTTATTTCAGTCACTTACAATTTCAGTCTTATTTTGCTCCCTGCTCAACTAAATTTCTTAGCTATCTTGCTGTTTATTTCTTGTATTTTGAAGCCTGTTGTGCATTGAAATCAGGGCACAAACTCACCCCTGCCCTTGGCTCACAGCCTTGGTTCCATGCTGTTTTGTCATCTTTGCTTTGTTAACTGTTTTGGTTCTTTGCAATTGCCATATTACTTTGCCTTGCTCACTGCCATAGTGCCTTGTCTCCATTGCTAGCTTAGGAAAATTTCTTGTATGCTCCCACTCCCTGTGGACTGATCCCTTGCTTACTCTCTATACTAAAACTTGGCCTTGTATACTTGCAAGTCTTTTGTGTGTCGTTCCCAAGCACACCAAGTTTTTGGCGCCGCTGCCGGGGAGTGGTGCTTGCTGCTGCTGATTTCCTTTGCTGTCCTGACCTGCAATCATTGCACTGAGTTGTCTAAGCTTCATCACTATCATTGCAGGTGCCACTGAGTTGCTGCAAAGCTGTGTTGCTGGCCACCTGAGCTGCTGCTGCTGCTGGAACCTTGGCTGCTGCTGTTGCTATTGCTGGAGCTGGTGAACCAAGCCTGCTGCTGCCAAGCCAAAGTAACTGGGCTGCCAACTGAAGCTGCGTTTCACTGCTGGGCTTCTCTGGTGGTGGTCTGCTGGGCTTCGCCAAACTTTGCAACTGGGCTTAGCCACCTGCTGCTGCTGGGCTCTGCCTTTTTCTGTTGCTGGGCTCGTGATCTTCTGCTCCTGGGCTTCGCAGCTGATCCTCCTGGGCTCGTGTTGCTGAACCAACTCCAACTGTTGCTGGGCTTGTGCGTGAGCTGCTTAGGACGATCCTAAAGCCCAACTGGGCTAGTGCAACCAAAGGGAACAAAAGCCTAACTAGGCTTCCCTCCTTAACCAAGTAAGCCTAAACCATGAGTAACCCACTTGGGCCCCATTAAATATTCAATTTGGGTATGTAATAATTAATTTATTTTTAATTTGGGCTTGTAATAATTATTTTTATTTTTATTTTCTTTTATTTTCTTTTATTTTTCTTTTATGGGCTTGTAATTATTTATTGTTGTTTTTATTTTCTTTTGTGGGGTGTGATAATTTATGCTAGGCTAAGTTCAAAAATAAAAAAAAATAAAAAAAAATAAAAAAAATTTGCTCCTTATTTCAAAAACCAAAATTTTCCCAAAAATCCAAACCCATTAAAACCAAATATTTTTCCCAAAAATCCAAACCCATTAAAACCAAATAGTGGGCTTTGTGTCTTTTCAATATGGGCCAACCTCGTGCTCTCCATGAATACATGTATCCGACAATAAAAATTCCATTATCATGTATTGTATTACCTCAAACCAATAACCCTTTTAAAATAAATGCAAGCATGATACAAATACTTCCTATATTTCGAGGGTTCGATTCTGAGAACCCCTATACTCATGTAAGAGAGTTTGAACAAATTTGTCGGACTATGCAACCTGATCATATGTCCGAAGACTCTCTGAAATTGCGTTTGTTTACATTTTCTCTAAAGGAAAGGGCCAAAACATGGTTTTACGGTTTGAGACCACAATCAATCAACACTTGGGACCAACTCACAGATCTATTTTTCAAAAAATTCTTTCCACATCATAGGACCATCGTTATTCGTCAAAGTATCAATTGTTTTGTCCAATTGGATGAGGAAACTGTTTTTCACTATTTTGAACGTTTTAATGATTTGTTGAGTGAATGTCCGCACCATGGAATTGAGAAGTGGAGACTTGTCGTCATCCTCTATGAGGGACTAGACTTTAATTCTCGAACCATGGTTGAGTCTATGTGTAATGGTGAGTTTATTGATAAATCTGTGGATGATGCATGGAATTTTTTAGCCGAGATTGCAGAGAAAACCCATCAATGGGAATCCGTTAGGGAAACAGGAACAACACCACATGATATGAATCATCCCCATGAATTAGAGTTTTATTCTTGTAATAACTCCGACCTTAGGATTGAAAATTATCCTAGATTGCAAAATGCCTATCATGATGATGATGATGATTATGATGTTATGTTAGAAGAACATGTCTATACTGAAAATGTTATGGAACCTTTGGGTTCAAATACATTAGGCTTCTCTGCCCCGACCTTAATGCATGATATTTCTTCTAGTATTCCATGTGATGTTTCCCTTGATTTGCCGATGCATGAAAATCAATCTGTTGATGATGTTGATAATTCTAATTGTGATCTTGCCAATTTGATTAATGATTGTGAGCATGATGTGACATGTGTAGATGAGTTAGGAGATTTTGATTTGATTGATAATGATGTGCCTATTCTTCTACCTAAGTCACAATCTGATGGCCTTCCACCCAACCTAGATTTGGTTTGTACCAATATTGTAAAACCAATTTTTCTGAGAATGCCTAATCTAGGTTTGGAACTGTGTGCTTCCCAAGTCCTCTTGGACCATTTTGCATCTAAATATAATATCTTTGAGGAACCACAGTTGGAAATGGCATGTTTGCCCGTCCATAGCAAAGTACACTTTGAGTTAGATCTTGTGCATGAGGAACCCCCAAAACTGCGCGATTTTGTTTTCAAAATTATATCTTCTGTAAAATCCAGGTTTGGGGGTAGCTCATTTGGTTTCACAGCTTCACGTGCTTTTCTTTCATGTGTGAAGTTGTTGAAACCGCTACATTTTATCTTTTGGGTTGATCCTCAACTCTTTAGATTGTTAGTGTATGGTGAATTTTTGTATATAATCCAGTAGATAAAATTTCTTAAAAACCTTTTTGTTCCTTTTGTATATATTTTGCTAATCCAATATGATCTCGGCTGACATATGTTGGATTCTTGCCTTGAATAACGGAGTTCTAATATTGCTTTCGCCGAAATCGGGTATTCTCTTTCCTTTTTCTCTACTCAACATGATCCTCTTCATATGTTGTATTATAATTTTGTTCATATTTTGAAACATTGAGGACAATGTTTAGTTTAGGTTTGGGGGTGAAAAGTAGATACTTTGATAATATGCCATAATTGAAAACAAGAACTCCTTCTTTTTGAAAAAAATGAAAAATGAAAATAAAAAATTAAAAATTGAAAAAAAAAAAAACATAAAAATGGAGCTCATTTACCTTGAAATGTTGACTCTTGTGCAAATATGTAATTATTAGGAGTCTTAGTCTAGATATTTAGGCACCCAGATTCTAGCACAATTCACATAGTGATAAGAAATTTGCACGCGCACGATCTACCAATACATGTATAGCCTCGATCTTCGAGGTGTTTATCGGAAGTAGTTGCCAATCACTTTAGAATACTGAACGAAACTTGACTAGCTTGTTCTTTGGTTGGTTGGGATAGAAGGTGGAGGTTACATTAAGAAAGACAACCATCGAATTTAACTGGGTGCATCAAAAAGGGCTACCTCTTGCAAAGTGTCATGTAATCTTTTGTTTCCTTTTGTATATGTATCAAAAGTGTTTCTTTATCAAAAAAAAAAAAAAAATGATGTATATATTCAGAAAAAAAAAATGAAAAAAATGAAAAAATCAATCAAGTATTTATCAATTCCATCCTCTCTTGTTCCAAAAATAAAAGAGAGTAGTCAATGTAAATAAGAGTCATGTAAATAGTCATTTTGTTGTTTCATTGTAATAAGCAAGGAAGGGTGTATGCCATTGATGTACAACGCGAGTAATTGTGAAATACCTCCAACTCATTCACAATTCTCGTAAAGTCCGGACAGCTAGCTAGATTTCGACCTTGGTTCTTAGCCTGAGAAACTATCTCTTGGTGATTAGTAGTCATAACATCCGATCTTTCTTTACACATGTGTAGATACACTTTACACTCTTATCACATGTCTTTATTTGTTATCAGTGCTAGGATTGTGCCTTTGATAGCTAGATTGACATCTCCATTTTGCTGTGAGCTTAAACTGACTTGCACATGTTACATTTCATGGAATCTGAGCTTATATTTTGACCTAGAACTTTGTAGGTACGTTCTAAGCAAACCTTCACGAGACTTCAACTCGTCCACTAGGGTCACTTAGTGGTTTAAAAGGCTTAGTGCATACGCTAAATGCATTCGAGAGACCAGCGACAGTGGTATAGGTAGGATTTCCTTAGTTTTGTTTTACTTGAGGACAAGTAAAATTCAGGTTTGGGGGTATTTGATGAGTGCTAAAAAGTGCATATTTCTATATATTTTTCTTGGCATTTAACTCATCTTTTGTGCATTAATTCTACATTTTATCCCATATTCTGTATTTTCATTGTTTTCAAGAATAAATATTTTTCTTAATTAATTTTGCATTTTTAGGTACTAAATAAAGCCTGGTTATCTCACGGAGCGAAAAGAGCAAAGGAACGGCAAAGACTCTCGATAGGAGGAAGCGAAGAATGATGTTTGCAAGAGCCGGATCAACGAGAAGTGGGATTGAAGAGGAAGAATTGTTCTTAAAGAATATATGGTCTTGGCATACCCAAGACCCAAAACCCTTACCCAAATCCATTTCCATTATCCATACCCATTTCCATGAGAGCCGTCAGATTGGATCCATCTCATCATCCAACGGTCGCCTCATCATTGTGCATCAAAATCCGAAGCTCCTGTCAAACACTATAGTACCTAACTCCATCTGAAGCCGTCAGTTTTGTTGTATCTCATCATCCAACGGTCGCTTCTATCGCGTCGTTGGATCATTCCATCACCTTTTCATCCTACGCTTTCGCTTCGCTAAGCATCAACCTTTGATACACCCGCCTCACACCCTAGCATCGGAACCTATACCCTTCACCCAAACACTCCCTTCCCTTCTTCCCATCGATCTTATCTTCCCCAAAAACCTTCTTCTTCCCCCGACAGTTGCAGTCGAGCTCTGCTCCTGCCTCTCTTCCATGTCCACTGCCACCCTCTGCCTCACTACCATCTCCATACCCCGACACCACCTCAATCACCATCACTTTCCCCAACTCTCTAGCCTAGTTGCTTCTTCAAACCCACATCTCTCTGAACCCTAGGTGTGGAGTTGATGAAACAACTCGAGCTAGGGTTGCAGTACATCAATTGGAGCAGGAAGAGCACCAGAGGGACATCAACAAGCATGGGTCGAGTCTATTTGCATCAGAGGGTGAGTTAATTTTATTTATCGAAACCCTAATCCTGCTGATTTGGGGATTTTCAAATTAGGGTTTGTAGAAAATTTGGGTATTTTGTTGTAAGCTATAAAAGGGAAACGATGTAGTGTGTTGTAACCATGCCTGGATTAGCCAGAGCACCACCTTAGAGGCCTGGACTAGCCAGTGCTCTCTACTGTTACCTCTTGTTTAATTTCAAATTCAGTAATTTCAATTGTATTTGTTCACCATGTCTAGTGTGTTTGAATTATCTTGTATGATGAATGCTTGTGTATGTAATATGTTGAGCATGAGCTAAATTGTTGCAGCTGAGGTTTAGATGAAACCTCAGTGCACTGTCTGATAGTGGAATGCTAGGTTCGAACCTTAGTGCATTGTTTTGATTGAGCAATGGGAAGAGACTAATGCTCATAGTGCCTGTGATTGATTGTTCTGTCAAAAGACAGTCAATGCTAGGGGCAAACTAGTGAGCAAATTAGTTTTCCTCCCATTCTAGATGTATGCATAGGATATTCAACTCAACCTAGGATCACATTGTTTGGCTAGGACACAAAGGTGGACTCTAAGCCTTAGCTTAGACCACAATACCTTATTTCAGTCACTTACAATTTCAGTCTTATTTTGCTCCCTGCTCAACTAAATTTCTTAGCTATCTTGCTGTTTATTTCTTGTATTTTGAAGCCTGATGTGCATTGAAATCAGTGCACAAACTCACCCCTGCCCTTGGCTCACAGCCTTGGTTCCATGCTGTTTTGTCATCTTTGCTTTGTTAACTGTTTTGGTTCTTTGCAATTGCCATATTACTTTGCCTTGCTCACTGCCATAGTGCCTTGTCTCCATTACTAGCTTAGGAAAATTTCTTGTATGCTCCCACTCCCTGTGGACTAATCCCTTGCTTACTCTCTATACTAAAACTTGGCCTTGTATACTTGCAAGTCTTTTGTGTGTCGTTCCCAAGCACACCAAGTATGCACACCAGGTATGTGTACCATGAAGTCCAAACATCCCGAACTACTATTTTCAAACCTAAACATTTAAGAACCTTAAACACGGATCAAGTTAGGTAGAAGTGAATGATAAGCAAGGTACATGGATCATTATAGGAACTCTAAGAAAATAAAACAAAAATATTGCTCAAGTTTATATACATACCTTTTTAGATGAATCCAATTGAATTTTACAGCCTTACCAAACATAATCTGTGTGCCCTAATTCTCGTGCTTCCCTCACCGTATACATAGCAGGGCATTCCTTGGTGAGGATGCACTTAAAACACACTCAAGTTGTGTTGAGGTGAACAATGTCTTGCTCACCATAAGTGACTTTTGGATTATCATGAAAGAGATCACTTTTAGAACCTTTCACATCCAAATCCATCTTTCCAAAGAACTCTTTAAGTTCCAACATCATGGATATTGCCTTCTCCATAGTCATGGAATTTTCTGGGAGATCATTCCTTTTCACACTCAAAGTGTCATTGACTTTCTTTGGAACCCACTTATGAGTGCGTTTAGAAATAACCAGAACCTTCTTCCCATTACTCTCTTCAAGATTTCTCGAAAGAGGATTGGATTTACCATTCTTTTGCAAGTTAGTCTTTCTCCAACTGGGAACATCGGATCTTGTCTTCGTCTTTACGAAGTTATCCTTTTGATAACCATCACGAGTGTGAAAAGGATTCGTATGACGTTTATAGGCAAAAATAGTCTTATCACAACACTGATTCTTTTGCCTAAAGGTTGGACAGTTACAACCTATAGCATTAAGGGGATTAGCCTTAACATTTGATCTTGGTTTTACAACTTCTTGTGATGCCCAAACAAGATCATCATGAAGTTTCTCATTCCTTATACGGAAACAACATCTCCTTTCCAGGTGACATTTATTTCCGAAATAGTGGCAAACATAAGGAATGTTCTTACCTCGATCCGTGTGTGCTGACTTTGGAGGTTGATATACTTTGCTCTTTTGAACCTTATCTGCCGGTGCAGGTATATCACTTTTTCCATCAGTGGAAACCTTTTGTTGAAGAATCACTATCCTTGACAAATTTACCTCTTTGCTAATACTTGGAGCATCTATTCCCTTATAGCCCGATCCTCGTGTATCACAATGATTTTTACTTGCTCCTAGCATAGTGATTAATTTGTTTGAACTAGTATTGAACTTTTTCAATTCATCTTCCAACATATTTATTTTATCAAGAGCAGAAGCTAAATCAGCCTCAAGGCGTTTTTCTCGAGCGAGACAAGCACTTTCTCTGTCATCAAAACTAATTTGTTGAGAGTTAAACCTTGCTTCAGATTCTGCAAGTTTCTCTTCCAACAAAAAGTACTTTTAATAGAGATTATCACATTCAAGTGAGTTCATACTTAGGTTTTCCTCAAAATCCCTGAGGATAGATTCGTTAGAACGGTTCGAAAAATAAACACCTGCGTAACATCTTCTCAATTTCTTTTTTTCTCGACAGAGAGGGGTCAGAAGAGGTGAGACATGAGAAGTTGTAATCTTCTTCATATTCCACGAATCCAAAAACTTAACATACTCTGAGACTTCCTCATCAACATCTCTATCAATATCTGAATCACCTTCATCAGAAAGTTCATCCAACTGTTCTTCTAAGAGAGTTTCCCAATCAACAGTTTTTACATCAAGAGAATGTTTAGATATCGACTTAGATGTGATAGTTCTCTTAGGTGAATCCAAGCTTTTAGAATCATGTGGTAATTTCTGAACTGGTAGTTATTAGATAGAGACTCGTCCATAATCATATCGCTACAAACATACACTTATAAGGTCTTTAACGTGTTTGCCTGCTCAGATACCGATTGAAAAAGCGGGAGTCTAACAACCACACCCAATATTTCTCTTAGAAATTTGTATGGACAAACTCCAATATACTTTCTAGAGAATCAACTAGACAGTCGGTCTCAATCAAGATAAAAAGTATATCAAAGAGTTTATATCTCAATCTATCGATTTGATATATACTCAAGCAAATAGAAATATGCGAGTCTTTATCAAATACTGGAGAGATAACTTGGATGGTACCAAAGACCAATATCCAAGTGTCAATCAATTTAAATAAACAACCAAAAGGTCGGACATTGTAATTGATTGATCAATGCACAACCTGTAATATTTTAATTATATAACAAAATATAATGCGGAAAAGAAATAACACAGACACCAGAATTTTTTTAACGAGGAAACCACAAATGCAGAAAAACCCCAGGACCTAGTCCAGATTGAATACACATTGTATTAAGCCGCTACAGACACTAGCCTACTCAGAACTAACTTCGGTCTGGACTGTAGTTCAACCCCAACCAATCTCACACTGATCCAAGGTACAGTTATGCTCATACGTCTCTGATCCCAGCAGGATACGACGTACTTGATTCCCTTAGCTGATCTCACCCACAACTAAGAGTTGCTACGACCCAAAGTCGAAGACTTTAATAAACAAACCTATATCACACAGAAAAGTCTATGGTAATTGATAAATCTGTCTCCCACGAATATACCTACGAGTTTTGTTCCGTCTTTTGATAAATCAAGGTGAATAGGAACCAATTGATAATACAGACTTATATTCCTGAAGAACAACCTAGTATTATCAATCACCTCACAATAGTCTTAATCGACGCAGCGAAAAAAGATATCGTGGAATCACAAACGATGAGATGAAGATGTTTGTGATTACTTTTTATCTTGCCTATCGGAGATAGAAATCTCAAGCCAGTTATTACAATTGTACTCGTACATAGAAACAACAAGATCAGATCACACAACTACGATAAAGTAGTATCGGTCTAGTTTCACAATCCCAATGAAGTCTTTAAGTCGTTAACCTGGTTTAGAATAAGAAACCAAAGGTTAAAGGAGAATCAACTCTAGCTTAGCATAACTAGTGAAAAAGCGTGGGTCTAACAACACCACCCAATATTTCTCTTAGCAATCTGTATGGACTAACTCCAATATACATTGCTAGAGAATCAACTAGATAGTCAGACTCAATCTAGATTAAAGGATATCGAGGAGTTAATATCTCTCTCTTGATTTGATCTTTACTCAAGCTAATAACAATCAGCGAGTCTTTATCAAATACAAGGAATAACTTGGATGGTACCAAAGACCAATATCCAAGGATCAATCAATGAAAACCAACAACCATAGGTTGGATTATTCTAATTGATTATCTAAACGCACAACCTGTATTATTTCAATTATAAATATAAAATAATATAATGCGGAAATAGAAATAACACAGATACCAGAATTTTGTTAACGAGGCGGGACCTAGTCCAGATTGAACAAACACTGTATTAAGCCGCTACATACACTATCCTACTCCAAGCTAACTTCGGACTGGACTGTAGTTGAACCCCAATCAGTCTCCCACTGATCCAAGGTACAGTTGTACTCTCTACGCCTCTGATCCCAGCAGGATACTGTGCACTTGATTCCCTTAGATGATCTCACCCACAACTAAGAGTTGCTACGACCCAAAGTCGAAGACTTAACAATAAAGAAATATGTCTCACACAGACAAGTCTATCAAAGGATCAATATGTATCCCATAGATAAAACCTAAAAGGTTTTGTTCCGTATTTTGATAATAATCAAGGTGAACAAGAACCAATTGATAACCCGGTCATATATTCCCGAAGAACATCTTAGAGTTATCAATCACCTCACAACATTCTTAATCGCATGGTAGTGAAACAAGATGTTGCGGAATCACAAACGATGAGACGAAGATGTTTGTGATTACTTTTTATATCTTGCCTATCAGAGATATCAATCTCAAGCCAATCAATATGATTGTACTCGTACAATAGAAGATGCAAGATCAGATCACACAACTACGATAAAAGTAGTATCGGTCTGGCTTCACAATCCCAATGAAGTCTTTAAGTCGTTAACCTGGTTTTAGAAGAAGAAAACCAAAGGTTAAAGGAGAACCGACTCTATTATGCAAACTAGTATCACATGTGAGGTGTGGGGATTAGTTTTGCACAGAAACTAGAGTTCCCATTATGTAGTCTTTCAAATCAGGATTTGCAATTAAGTTACCTTGGTAACAAAGCAATCAATATCCACCATTAGATGAAAACCTGATTTAGATTCAAACTAATATTCCTCAACCGTTAGATCGAAAACTTAGCTTGTTACACACACTTAACAATGCACGCTTCTAGGTTAGTTAACCGTACACAAACGTTATCCATATGAGCATTCCATATCAACCACGTTCTTCTTCACCACAACTAGTTCAAATGATTTCAAATGAACTAGTTAGAGAGGTCTTCTATTGCAAGGAAATATCATGTACTACACAAGACACAATTTAAGCAAAGATGATTTTATTCACTTGAATCGGTTCATGAACTTTTATAGTCACGGTTTGCAAACTGCATTCCTTAGTCTTTTTAAGTTCAAGTTCAGAAACCATCTTAAAATATATAACCTTCTCAAGTTCGCAGACTAGGTTCGCGGACTTATGTTACCGGAAAGAGTTTACAAACTCTAACAGAAATTCTCGGGTATGAGAACTTCGCCGGTTCGCGGACTGGGTTTACGGACTGAGTTCGCGGACTTAGTTTCACGCAAATAGTTTGTCAACTCCAACAAAAATTCTCGGGTTTGAGAACTTCGGCAGTTCGTGTACTGAGTTCGCGGACTTGGCTCACGCCATTCTTCGGTTCTCTTGATCAACAAAGTTCACAAACTTTGGTTCAAGGAATATGACTTATACATAAATGTGTTTCCACAACAATGCTTATGTCCACCGTTGGTTATGTAATCTAAACTCTCATTTCAATCATTAAAACATTCGTAGAGGATGTTATATAGTTGTTACACCATTTCTCGTCAAAGCAATTTTCAAGATGATTGAAACATATCATCACTTTCGTCACATGGTAAAGGTAAACTTGGTTAAAGCGAAAATCTTACCAACTCATATTTCGAGATATAGATAGGCGAGGTATACTCGGATCGAAATACCAAATGTGTATAATCAAAGTATATATATATAGCATACGACTTTTTGTCTCAAAGAGTAGGAGATAGAGTAGATATACTTTTGAATGATAGATAATTTCAAGTCTTCGCATACCTTTTTGTCGAGAAGTTCCACCGGTTCCTTGAATAGTTCTTCTACTTGTATGATGAATCTCCATGAAGTCCTTGAGCTCAACTACACTTTCTATCCTAGTCCGAGACTTATCTATAATAGCCTAGAAATCAAGACTTATAGTTTTGATCACTAACATTGACAAACATGCTTGAGATAGCAACGCATGCGAGTTCGACCGAGCAATGCTCTAACAATCTCCCCTTTGTCAATTTTAGTAACAAAACTATCAGTACACATGGAATACAAAAAAGATAAAGAAACTTTAGTAACTCTTATTCCACATGTCTAATCTTCAACATTCCTCGAAATCTTCGTCACTTCCAAGTAATCCAATGATCCCAAAGGTTGTAAGTTTAGCATCACCGCTGTTGAAGATCCGTAGATATAACAATGAGAAAACATAGTTCTCGATCATTGTTATACAGTGTCATGGTATTATTACACAACGTCAAAGTTCAATAGTATCATAACTTCAACAATAATACTATGGTGATATGTATCACTCCCTCTTAGTCAATACTCCATCTCACATGGAAACCACTTCCCCTTACACAATGATCCGAAAACCATATGTATTTGTAGTGTGAACTACATATTAATTATCCCCCTTTTTGTCAATAAAATTGGCAAAGGTACAAGAACGGGATCATAATGAAATTTCCGAGAGAGACATTTCATGACAAAAATAAAAAATACATACCAACTAATTTAGATACAATCATAAATCCGCAGCTAAATGCATTCATCAAGGAGTTTAAAGTTACAAGATAACCCCTCTAAAATTACACATCCGCACACCCCTCAAGATATGACCATTAAGCACAAGTTCAAAAGAACTCTCCCCCATTTGATATCATTCCCGAAGGAAGCGACCTTAATTTCGAAATAAAAGAAGGATTTTTATTGGACACAAAAACCATGAGAATGATTTCCTATATCAAAAATTTAATCAAATTAATCACAAGTAAACCCATGATTAACTTAATTGGAATACGCAATCAAATTAAACACAAAAAGTGATCAATTCAATTGATTATGCTCAACATAAGAGAACTTATGGAGACACCAAAATACTCAACTAGACTAATTACAAGTGAACCCATAATTAATCTAATTGGAATACACAACCAAATTAATCATAAAAGTAATCAATGTAATTGTCATTTTTTTTGCTCGACATAAGAAAACTTACGGAGCAATAACTAAATAATCAAACAAGATGATTAATTTAGTTCAATATGCTCGACATAACATATCTCACGGAACAACAACTAAGCTAAAAAATCAACTTGGTTATATAGTGCTCAACATAAGATACATTACGGAGCCTCACAGTAATACATAGAATATGGATCAGGGATGATCAATACTGCGGAATACACAAGGATTCATTATATTTTCCATCACTATTTGCATAACAATATTTAATAGACATAATCCTTGAAAACAAAAGATTTTAACCTATCATCCATCAAATATTTGACTATATAGGCTTAACTTTTGTATTTGTCAAAAGTCCATTCATTCTTTTATCAATACGTGAATATCGATCATGAACGACTTTACTTTTGAAAAAGTATGGGACGAACATAGTTCACAGACGTAAACACAAATATCACATAACAAATTACAATATAACAAATCATAAAGATTAATACTGCAAAAACATCATCCTCCAAACAGTTTTAGAACTTAAACAAATAAACCTAGTATAGTTACAATCATTGCTATCCAAAGCACTAGTTATTCTTCCAACTAAATAAAAAAGAAGACATACTAGGCCACAATATCTTTGAGAAATTCTTTATCATTCCCGAATTCCTTGTCGTCAACGTCCATTGGAATATAAGGTTCGTGGAGGAAGGAGTCAATACCAACAAACCGTCTTGGTTGATGATGTCGAACCAGGTCCTTCTGAATTTCCAATGATCTTAACACGCAAGACTTTATTTCACGAATCTCCTTTCTAGCTTCCTTCAACTCATCAAGAACATCAGAAAACTTCTGAGAGTTAGAAGGAACATCCCTTGGCTTTCTTGCATTCCTCCTTTTTCTTTTCAAGGAAGGAATTACAGGAGATTTCTCTTTTTCCTTGATTGATGGATTAACAATAATATTGACATCTTTTCCATCCAAAGACATGATGCTTGGAGAACAGTTATAAACAACTGGTTTTTGTGAGTGGAATTCACAATCTTAACAAGCAGTCTTAAGATATAAAGGATATCAGAGAGGAAAAAGGAATGTAGGGTTCGCAACCTTTTAACAGGTTCATGGACGTCCAACTCTAAACCCTATAAAGAGTAGAATTGTCGATAATAACCTTTTATTTGATAGACAGGAAAAACAAACCTAAGAAAAAAATGTTCCTAAAGCCTGAGCGGTACACAGACTTATCTCTTTTGATCAGGCACATGAGACAAGATTTACCAATCAACACAATTAATTTGTGCTGTGGTGAACAACAATTTTTCCACCATTTTCCTCTTGAGAGGAATCCTCTGACTTCTGTCTATCAAAGCGATTTGACCATTCCTTCTTCTCTAATGGTCTTAATTTGTCTTTGGAAACCAACTTCTTAGACGAAGATAAAATCCTACATACCTCAGCAGTCTTCTGGGCAATTTTAAGCTTCCTTGCCAATCGATTTGCTATTCGTTGAAGTTTGTTGGCGTGCCTCACTTGATGTTTGTACTTGTAACATCTTGATATTTCATGACCTATCTGAGAACAAAATGAGCACGTCAATCTTGGATAGTATTCAGGCATGTGTGGTGTGAAAGCAGCTAGACACACAATAGATCCTGAAACATTACAGACAGAGTTTCCAAAGGATGTGTCAATTGATTCTTCACTGAAACCATAAAGGTTGATATATGTATTACTACAATTATCAAAGTCAATGTTTTCACATAGAAGACCAACACTTGATTTCCTATCTTCATCAGAATCATAGATCTCAGACATCTCATCAAGTGTTACAGCAAGACCTTTGTTTCCAGTGTATTTTCTACGATTCGGGCACTCGTTTGACCAAAACCTTTACACTTAAAGCACTGTGGCATATCCTTGTCATTAGACTCGTCAGCATCCCTGTTTTTAGGAGGAACGTGATTGTGAGGTTTATCTGATGACCTGGGTTTGTCTCTTGAAAACCGTTTACTTCTCTTCAATAGAAGATTCCTAAACTGTCTTGTGATCAAGGAGACTGATTTGTCAAGATATTCATCTGAAAAATCACCCTCCGACTGATCATCCTCAGAGACATAAACACTTTTACTTTTATCAAGTAATTTAGTGTTCTTTTGTGCTTTGAAGGCAACATCCTTTCCGATTTTGGATGTATTCTCATGATCAAAGATCTTTAAAATTCCAGCCAAAGTATTTCTGGAAAGATTATCAAGGTTATTTCTCTTAACGATGGCATGCTTGTTAGACTTGTATCTAGCTGGCAGCGATCTGAAAATTTTCATCACAATGTCCTTTTCAGGAATAGTCTTACCCAATGCAAAAGATGCATTAACAATTTCAGACACTCTGTGATTAAACTCATCAAATGTATATTCATGTGCCATACGAAGGTTCTCCCAATTAGAATTAAGATTTTGAAGCCTAGCTTCCTTTTCACTGGAGTTACCTTCAAATACGGTTTCTAAGATATCCCAAGCATCTTTAGACCAAGTGAAATTTGACACATGGTGCTGAAGATTTAGGGTAATGGCATGTATGATGGCATTCAAACCGTCGGAATTTTGCTTTGCAGCAAGTTTCTCAGCAGGACTATATTCACCAATATTCTTGGGAACGTTTACATCTCCAACTGCCACAACGGGAGCATCATAGCCATTAACAACATATACCCATGATTGAAAATCACGCGCTTGAAGAAAAGCTCGCATAGCAATTTTCCACCATAAGCAATTAGATCCATCAAAGACTGGTGGTACGTTAATAGAGATAGCACCTATATCCATAGAGTCAGATCGCTACAAAAACAGACTTGTAAGGTCTTAAACGTATTTTCCTGCTCTGATACCAATTGAAAAAGCAGGGGTCTAACAACAACACCCAATAGTTCGCTTAGCAATATGTATGGACTAACTCCAATATAATTTTCTAGAGAATCAACTAGATAGTCAGACTCAATCTAGATTAAGTATATCGAGGAGTTAATATCTCTCTCTTGATTTGATCTTTACTCAAGCTAATAACAATCAACGAGTCTTTATCAAATACAAGGAATAACTTGGATGGTACCAAAGACCAATATCCAAGGATCAATCAATGAAAACCAACAACCATAGGTTGGATTATTCTAATTGATTATC
Source organism: Papaver somniferum (assembly GCF_003573695.1). Lineage (NCBI taxonomy): Eukaryota > Viridiplantae > Streptophyta > Magnoliopsida > Ranunculales > Papaveraceae > Papaver > Papaver somniferum. The sequence continues at coordinate 15,725,689 of NW_020620825.1, read as the reverse complement.
TAAACGCACAACCTGTATTATTTCAATTATAAAGATAAAACAATATAATGCGGAAATAGAAATAACACAGATACCAGAATTTTGTTAACGAGGAAACCGCAAATACAGAAAAATCCCGGGACCTAGTCCAGATTGAACACACACTGTATTAAGCCGCTACAGACACTATCCTACTCCAATCTAACTTCAGACTGGACTGTAGTTGAACCCCAATCAACCTCCCACTGATCCAAGGTACAGTTGTACTCCATACGCCTATGATCCCAGCAGGATACTGCGCACTTGATTCCCTTAGCTGATCTCACCCACAAATAAGAGTTGTTACGACCCAAAGTCGAAGACTTAACAATAAAAAAATCCGTCTCACATAGACAAGTCTATCAAAGGATCAATTTGTCCCCCACAGATAAACCCTAAAAGGTTTTGTTCCGTCTTTTGATAATAATCAAGGTGAACATGAACCAATTGATAATCCGGTCTTATATTCCCGAAGAACAACCTAGAGTTATCAATCACCTCACAACAATCTTAATCGTATGGTAGCGAAACAAGATGTTGCGGAATCACAAACAATGAGACGAAGTTGTTTGTGATTACTTTTTATATCTTGCCCATCAGAGATATCAATCTCAAGCCAATCAATATGATTGTACTCGTACAATAGAAGATGCAAGATCAGATCACACAACTACGATAAAAGTAGTATCGGTCTGGCTTCACAAACCCAATGAAGTCTTTAAGTCGTTAACCTGGTTTTAGAAGAAGAAAACCAAAGTTTAAAGGAGAACCGACTCTAGTATGCAAACTAGTATCACATGTGAGGTGTGGGGATTAGTTTTGCACAGATACTAAAGTTCCCCTTATATAGTATTTCAAATCAGGGTTTGAAATTAAGTTACCTTGGTAACAAAGCAATCAATATCCACCGTTAGATGGAAACCTGATATAGATTCAAGCTAATATTTCTCAACCGTTAGATCGAAAACTTAGCTTGTTACACACACTTGACAATGCACGCTTCTAGGTTTGTTAACCGTACCCAAACGTATGGACTTGTTGGTTCAACTATATTTAACCAAATGGTTAGCCATATGAGCATTCCATATAAACCACGTTCTTCTTCACCACAACTAGTTCAAATGATTTCAAATAAACTAGTTAGAGAGTTGTTCAATTGCAAGGAAATCTCATGTACTACACAAGACACAATTGAAGCCAAGATGACTTGATTCACTTGAATCGGTTCATGAACTTTTATAGCAACGGTTTGCAAACTGCATTCCTTAGTCTTTTTAAGTTTAAGTTCACAAATTATCTTCAGATATATAACCTTCTCAAGTTCGCAGACTAGGTTCGCGGACTTAAGTTACCGGGAAGAGTTTACAAACTCTAGCAGAATTTCTCGGGTATGAGAACTTCGCCGATTCGCGGACTGAGTTCGCGGACTTAGTTTCACGCAAATAGTTTGTCAACTCCAACAGAAATTCTCGAGTTTGAGAACTTCGGAAGTTCGCGGACTTGGCTCACGCCATTCTTCCGGTTCTCTTGATCAACAAAGTTCGCAAATTTTGGTTCAAGGAATAAGACTTATACATAAATGTGTTTCCACATTAATGCTTATGTACACCATTGGTTATGTAATCTAAACTCTCATTTTAATCATTGAAACATTCTTAGAGGATGTTATGTAGTTGTTACACCATTTCTCGTCAAAGCAATTTTTAAGATGATTAAAACATATCATGACTTTCGTCACATGGTAAAGATAAACTTGGTTAAAGATAAAACTTACCAACTCATATTTCGAGATATAGATAGGCAAGGTATACTCGGCTCTAAATACCAAATGTGTATAATCAAAGTCTATATACATAGCATACGACTTCTTGTATGAAAGAGTAGGAAATATAGTAGATAGACTTTTGAGTAATAGATAAGTTCAAGGATTCACATACCTTTTTTTCGAGAAGTTCCACCGGTTCCTTGAGTAGTTCTTCTACTTGTATGATGAATCTCCATGAAGTTCTTGATCTCAACTACACTTTCTATCCTAGTCCGAGACTTAGCTATAATAGACTGGAAATCAAGACTTATAGTTTTGATCACTAACATTGACAAACATGCTTGAGATACCAACGCATGCGAGTTCCACCGAGCAATGATCTAACAACTATTATCACACAGAATGTTTGGGGATTAGGTTTCCCAGTTGCTAGAGTTCTCCCTTATATAGTCTTTCAAATCAGGGTTTGCAATCAATGTTAGCTTGGTAACAAAGCATTCAGCATTCTCCGTTAGATGAAAACCTGATTAGATTCAAGCTAATATTTATCAACCATTAGATAGAAAACATAGCTTGTCATACAAAACTGAAATGCACGTTTCTAGGCTTGTGTAACCGTACCCAAACTTGTACATTAGTTGGTTCAACAATAGTTAACCAAATGGTTAGCCATATGATCACTTTCATATCAACCATATTATTCTTCACTATAACTAGTTCAAATGACTCAAATTAGTTAGAGAGTTGTTAAATTGCAAGGAAATCTTATGTACTACACAAGACACAATTGAAGCAAAAACGATTTGATTCACTTGAATCGGTTCATGAACTATATAGCCACGGTTTGCAATTGCATTCCTTAGTTAATATGAATAAGTTCACAAACATCGTTTTTAGATATAACCTACTCAAGTTCGCGGACTTAAGTTCCCGGATGGATTTTACAAACTCCAACAGAAATTCTCGGGTTTGAGAACTTCTTCAGTTCGCGGACTGGGTTCACGGACTTAGCTCACGCACTACTCCGGTTCACTTGATCAACAAAGTTCGCAAACTTCGGTTCAAGGAATAAGGACTTGTACATATATGTGTTTCCACAACAATGCTTATATCCTCCAATGGTTATATAATCTGAACTCTCATTTCAATCATTGAAGCATTCTCAGAGGACGTTATATAGTTGTTATTCACAAACCATTTTTCGTCAGAGCAATTTTCAAAGTGATTGAATCATAACATGACTTTCGTCACTAGGTAAAGATGAACTTGGCTAAAGAAAAAGCTTACCAACATATATTTCGAGAAATAGATAAGCGAGATAAACTCGGCTCGAAATACCAAATGTGTATAATCTAAGTCTATATAGCAAAACGACTTTTGTCTTAAGATACGAGATAAATAGACTTTTGAGTTATATATAAGTTCAAGTATCCACATACCTTTTAGTCGATGAAGATCCACCAGTTCCTTGAGTAGTCCTTCGTCTTGTATGATGATTTCCATGGAGTTCTTGAGCTCAACTACACTTTCTATCCTAGTTCGAGACCTTATCTATAATAGACTAGAAATCAAGACTTATAGTTTTGATCACTAACATTGACAAACATGCTTGAGATAGTAATGCATGCGAGTTCGACCGAGAAATGCTCTAACAGAAATAATCAAAGAAAATTTCCAATGATCAAGCTGATGTGCTTAATAAGGAAATCCTTAGAATGAGAAAATCTTATGAAAATCTCATTGATAGAATTAAGAGAGATCTATCCATCTCTGAAAATTCTCACATCAGTACAGTTTGTTCTCATGATCATACCTTTAGATCAAGAAAATATCATCTTCTTAGGAGAAAATACTTTAGGCAGAAACTTCCAAAGAGAAACATGAACTATGTTTCTGATAATCGTTGTAAGCACGATAAAGCTTACTCCGATACAACCTAGTTGTGTGAAGTCTGTGCACTCTCATCCAAATTCATGCTCATAATTTTGGGATGAGGAAGCACATAAAACGAGAGCACATGTTTTGTGTTTGTATCAAAAAATCTGTGACAATTTTTGGATAAGCTGGGAATCCATCTTGTCTTAAAAAATATTGTCCATGTTTATCATGATCTTCCATAATTAGGTTTTATTTGAAAATTTTAATAAACCTTCTAGCTTTAGAATTTCGGACACATGAAACAAAATATATTCTTAATATATTTTCGGAAATTCCTTTGTATTTTTGGTCTGAAAATTGTCTATTCTTAAGAAAAACTTTATCTTGCTTGTATTGTGAAACCCTGATTAATTATTATTTAAATCCTCGAGATTGCCTCCAATAACTTGCAATATTACAAAGGTAAATAACGAGGAAGCTCAAAGGGTTAAGGATTTTCAAGGAATCAATACAGAAAGGAAGAAGAAGATCATATCAAAAATCATGTCTGATTATGAATCTGATAGTTCTACCGGATCTCAAGATGAGTCATGTTTGTTGGCTTACAACCTTCAAGATCCAACAAAAACCAAGTGGATACCTTCTGATAGTATGCTTAATTATATCCAAGGTTTTAAAAACTAAGCACCAATCTTATAATAACGGTTCAAAATCAAGATTGGCTCAAGGATAGGATTGAAGAAACAAAAGCTGATCTTGCAGACATGAAAGTACAAGTTGAAAAACTTGAAAAACAAGAGGTGTGGCTGACAAGTCTCTCGAGACATGCTTCAACAGTTTGAACACTGAAGAAACCTCAGTGAACAATCAGAGCACCACTAGGGATTAAGTTATATGGTGTAATACTTAATCCAGAAAAATATACATCAATGTTTTGATTTATTTCAATTATTGTATAAGGTCTATTTTGAATAAAAATATCTATATTTATGAATAAAATTATTATTTTATAATTTTTATTGTGATAGTTACCGATTACATATCCTGTGAATGAATGCTTATATTTTTGTTATGTGTATTCAGTTTATAGGATATCTGATTTCGGTTTTCATCAAACTTAATGTTCGATCTCATATGATGTGACCCTTATGGTTTGTGTGGCTTTTTGATTTAGCGGGATTAAGTTCTATCCCATGTTGGTAGGCTTTATCAAAGGATCATAAGGTGTTCTGAATGAAACTCATATGTGAAAAATCACAATATGTTGACGAGGTGTCAACTCGCAAATAATATTTTTCTGCTTTTCTTTACACTAGCAAGTAATATAATGAAAGCAGATTCGTCCCAAGGGAGGTATGAAGTAAAAGTTGTTATGAAATTACTCTTAGCAAGATGATTTTGTTATAGAAATTCTGGAAATTGTAAAGTTGTATTCAAATAGGAGATGGAATTGATTAAAGGTTCATTCTCAGCCACGGAATATAAATCAAATTGACATAAAGCTACGTTCTTTGCATTATCTCGTTACTAACAACCCTAGGATAATTAGCACGCTCAACTATCCCGTTATTATCTCCTAAGCTCACCGGATACGGAAGCGCTCGACTACCGGATTCTACTTGCCAAGATCCCTAGAGGTACGCTTACTAGGTGTGACTTAAACAAATGCTTTACGTTTTATGAGATAAGGCTGCTCCTAGTGATGAACTCAAAAGCATGAATCACCTACTAATGTCAATTTCTACATATGGGTACTTAACAAAGTCCCATCATCAATACCCACATATTGTTACTTGTGTTTAATTCTCTAGGCAATTACGGGTCGAAGAAAATCTAAACTAGCAATAAGATTGTGATATAACTATTTAATTTCGAACTTAAACAATTAAGGAACAATCCATAAGCATTATTAGCATGGTAGAAATCAAACAATAACTAAACTTGCGAGAAAACGAGCTATTGCATCAATCATGAGTTCATATTTCGGGCTTTCAAATCACCCTCAATCAAAAATAGTTTTAGTTACTCATAATAATTATGGAGTTCATCATCATATCATAAAAGTAAAGAAGATGAAAGATAAACACGAAAGCAAACCCTAACTGCGGATGTCTACCCAAAAGCTCCAAGTAAAATACGTGATATCAAAGTTGTCGGAGATTTTTCCTTTTGTAATCATTTTCTTTCCAAAACTAGGTCAAGTCTTCAAAGAGTCCAATAGAGAAGTCCATCAAGCCCATATGTAGGAAAAACCCATGTAGAATTCTGCCCAAAAAGTGTCACCGGTAAACTCAGAAAGTAGTCGGAAGTTGGTCGGGACAGTCACCTGAATCCATCTTAGGTGACCAGAAAATATGTCTTAGGTGACCGGTCAAACTAGTCAGGTCAGGTTCCGAGTCATAAGCTAACTCCGCTGACTTAGTTGCCAAAGCCATCTTGCACTGCACTGTACATTCCTGCACCATCTTAGGGCTTCATTCTTGCACTTCAGCTATGTAACCTGAGCACTGCACACACCCGCTTCTAAGTCCAGCCTGCAATCGAACCCATCAGTAGCTGTTCTTTCATTCATACACATTCCATCCTTGCCTGCAACACAGCATCATTCCTTTAGCTTCGGTTCAGCTGCAATACCCATTGGCAGAGACCTGCCTGCACTTCAATTCAGCTGCATTTCTCAAGCACCTGCAATTTCACTTCCTGTAGCTTCTTCTTGCAGTCTTATCATCACCTGCACCTGCAATGGCCTGAACTTGTGCTGCTCCGATGGTGCAATATCCTCCACAGGCTCACTTTCAGCTGCAATTCTTCACAACTACAACTCAGATATCTCAGCACACTGTCACAGCCATCGCAACCTTCACATAACACCAACATCTCTATCATTCGCAGTCACAGCACCATCAACTCCAACAGCAAACCATCATCTGCAACACAACCCATTAAGCCCTGTAATCATTTCATTCATTCAATATTTATAACCAATTTGTTTTAAACCAACACTTCCATTGCAACTGCTCCACAACCCATTCTGCAGTTCCGTACTTCATCTCAGTTGTGTATCAACAGATCTTCACCATCTTGTAGCTGCACCTGCCTTAACAACAACAACGTCACACACCCAGCTGCAACTGCGTCCTTTGCTGTTCATGCATTTCAGTTCATATTTCCTTGCAATTTCAGCTGCAAACTAGCTCAGCTGCACCCATCTCAGTCACCACCAGAAGCACAAACCCTGCACTGCCATCAACGCACAATAACACTCAGATTCACAGCCCCATAATAAACAGCATCACACAATTGCACTTCTTCTTCCAGTTCCAGGCCATAGCTCCATGTTGTATTTGAGCCTGTCTAATTCATTCACACAGACTCTCTCCAACCCTTCTTAATCTTCTCGAAAACAACTAACAGGAACCATCATTTCAGCAGCACAAACCTTCCTCCATTCAACTGGTTTACAAATTCCACCAATTCTTCCATTACGACTCCAGCTCAAACCCTGTAAAACAATCACACAGATTCGATAAAAGCAGCATCATATTTCAGCTGATATTGAGCTCAGAACTTGACTCATTCTCCTCCAATTCGAACCACCAGTAGATACAACCATAATAATAATTTCATATCAGCTTCCCTGTAAACCTAGACATACATCTATGATTGAACTGCAACTCAACTATCACAATCATTAGCACCACCAAAATCTTCAGTTCTGCATCATCATGAATAACAATTCCTTGTCTTCCCTGAATTGAGATAAAAACCAGATTCAAGATAACCCAGCTTCTAATCCAACAACAACCAAGACTCATTTAATCCCATTTCAGCGACACATCCATTAGCTGATAGCAACTGCCATCAAACCACATTCCCTTCATTCTCAGTATCAAGCCATTGCAGCAACAGTAGCTCCTACTGCAAAGATTCAACAGCACCACTAGCTCAGTAAAACCATTCTTCCATTTCAAAACCCTGATTTCACCTCCAGTTCCTTCTCTGCTCTAATTCATCTAAAACCCAATTTGTAATCTTCTACCAATTAACCAGTACTTCATTTATCTCTTCGATCTTCATTTGCAGAAGCTTCATTCATCCTCGAATCAGAAACAGTAGCCGAGATCCCTTTTTTCTTCTCATCTGCTTTGATTCCAAAATCTCAGAAACCCCCTTAACTTACAATCTGCAGACATTATCTCCATGAGCTATTCAGTTCTTCAATCCCTCATCTTCTTCTCTCGATTTCTCTACAGCAGACAACAGCCGCCATAGCTTTTCTCTTGATTTCAGGTAGTGTGAAGAAAGAAGAGCCAATGATGAGAAAAATGATTTTTCTCTGTAATTTAGATCTTCTGTATGAATTGAAACTGGATTTAACCACCCCAGCTCTGAGAACCCCAGAATGTAGGCACCCAACAATCAGATTCAAGCCACCAATAGTGACAGCCAATAAACACAACTCAGCAGGTTGTTTCGTAATCTTCGAGCTCCCCATCATGCTTGCATACGAACCGACGCTTTCGCCTTTCTTTGAAATCTTCCACCAACAACAGCCGCCTCTTACATCTCAGACCCACTTCTTCTCTTCAATTTCTCTTCATCACTAAAACAGTCGTGCTTTTCAGACAGATATTTGCATCACTAAAGCGGACATGCTTTTCAGACAGAAATGAAGAAATAGAAGCAAATAATGAGAAATAATTTGTCTCTAACAGCAGTTGCGCATGAAATGACACTTTTGCTCTGTTTCTTCTTCTTTTGTTCCAAATGACTCCAAAGTACCTAAACACTCAAAAGCAAACATAAGATACATAATTTACAAGAAAACTTAGCAAAGAAAGCATAAACAATAGATAAATATTAAGGTGTTTTAGACACCTATCAAATTCCCCCACACTTAGACTTTGCTAGTCGTCGAGCAAATCAAACAAAATAATTCTAGAACATACATACAACTCCGTGTCGCCGAGGATACGGTTACTCTTAGCATGAATAACAGGCCTTTGAACCCCAATGTGTCCCTAGTGGACGATTTATAGTCTCGTGAAGGTTTACAAGAGGTATAGCTACAAAAACTATATTTCCAACTCCATCTACCTGTGACAAATCTATGAACGATTCCAAAATGGCTACAAGAGGAAGTACCCTGATGCAAATTCAGTTCATATATAAGTAAATTAAGCTCTACTCAGAAAGTGGAACAAACCACAATACTCAGAATCTGACTAACCACAATCACATATGAATAGATTAAGAAGATGGATATAGAAATAGATGTTTGCGAATGTTATCTAAGTGAACGGTGTTTCCCATATTTGTCTGAAGGTCACTCCCAAGATGAACCTATGAATCCTATTTGATTGAGATACTGGTCTGAATTCTAGTGTCAACACATCTGGCATACTCAAGGGAACCAACGGTCGACAATCTTAATTCTAAATCAATTCAACTGGCATATACAAGGGAACCATGAGTCGATTTTATTGAACAATAATAACAATGTTTTCTTTTCTTTTTCATTTTCATTTTTTTTAATTGACAACATGATTAGATCTTTTGGATCCAAGCGCATGCTTCTTGTCAGCAGATTACATGGTAATTCCCGTGGATCCTGCGTTCCACGCTTGTTTAGGCGACGTAGACAGGAGAACACACACATATTGCTATCAAAGTGTCATTTTTTATTCCGGTTGGTCTAATTGGCCAGGTCTTTTTTTTTAGTTACTCAATCACTCTATTTCATCCTAGTAGTAATAATAATTCGATGTTAGTGACCCACCAAATTTCTTAGAGAAACAAAAAGTTTGCAAAAATAAAAATAGAAAGTGATATGGTGACATTCCGAGATATGGTAACAACTATCATATTATTTTTAACACACGAGTTCTGTCCGTTTAGTTAGTGGGTTCCTCAACTCCTGCAGCCAAGATGGTTCCATCCATTTAGATTGGTAGTGTCATCCTAAAGGCATATGTTTCTAGGTTTCAGAGTGTATAAAGCAATTTTATTTTTCATTTTTCTATTTTCTATCTATTTTATTTTTTTACTAAAGGCATGAAACTCTACAAACATATAAATGCTCCCGCACACTTAAACTTTACATTGTCCTCAATGTAAAATTTAGTCATTCAAAGTAAAGTTCAAGGTGGGAAATTTCGCAAATGATATGCAAAAACAAAGATAAAATGCTTAAAAAATAAAAAGATAAAGATACAAAACCGGTGGGTTGCCTCCCACTTAGCGCTTGGGTTAAAGTCGTCAGCCCGACTTTCAGCTCCAATTACTCCTCCAGAGGGAGTGGATCACTCAATGTGACCATATTATGATTCTCCGTCTTAAACTGCTCATAGTATGGTTTCAAACGATGGTCGTTGACCTTGGAAACCAGCCCTGTTTTGGGAATAACAATTTCAACTGCACCATGAGAGAACACATTAGTAACAACGAATGGTCCAACCCATCTGGACCTAAGTTTACCGGGAAACAATTTAAGACGAGAATGGAATAAAAGAACTTTCTGCCCTACTTCAAAACTTTTTCGGGAAATCATTTTATCATGGAAATCCTTGGTCTTTTCTTTGTAAATGAGTGAACTTTCATATGCATCATTTCGTATCTCTTCTAACTCATTGAGTTGAAGTTTCCTATGTTCACCAGCTGCATCTAATTCCATATTACATACCTTGATATCCCAGTAAGCTTTGTGTTCAATTTCGACCGGAAGATGGCAAGGTTTACCATAGACTAGCCTAAAAGGATACATACCGATGGGTGTCTTGTAAGCTGTCCTATACACCCACAAAGCGTCATTGAGTCTATAACTCCAATCCTTCCTTGTAACGTTCACCGTCTTCTCTAGGATGGACTTAATCCCCTGGTTGGAAATTTCAGCTTGACCGCTTGTTTGTGGATGATACGTTGTGCCAACTTTATGAGAAATGTTATACTTCTTAAGAAGAGCGTGAAAGGATCTCTTGAAGTGCGAACCTCCATCACTAATCACCACTCAAGGTGTACCAAATATGGAAAATATATGTTCCTTCACAAACTCACAAACAACTTGAGAATCATTAGTAGGGCTGGCTTTAGCTTCCACCCACTTAGAAACATAATCTACAACAAGAAGTATATAAAATTTCTCATTGGAATTCACAAAAGGCCCCATAAAATCGATACCCCAAACATCAAAAATCTCAACAGTGAGAATTGGTGTTTGCGGAATTTGGTTTCTAGCTCCTAGATTGCATGTCCTTTGACACCTATCACAAGCCTTGCAAAATAAATATGCATCTTTGAACAATGTAGGCCAATAAAAACCACTTTCAAGAACCTTGGGGGATGTCCTCTTGGCTCCGAAATGGCCACCACAAGCATATGAGTGACAAAAATTCAGAATTGATTGGAAATCAGATTCAAGTACGCACCTGCGGATCATTTGATCGGATAAATGACTCCACAAATAAGGTTCATCCCATATATATTGCTTGGCAATCTTCTTGAGCTTGTGTTTCTGAAATGTAGACATGAAATTAGGTACTTGTACCGTCACCAAGAAGTTAACAATATCAGCGTACCATGGAGTTGTGCCAACAACCGCAAAGAGTTGCTCATCTGGGAAGCTATCATGCAAAGGAATCGCTTCTTCGGACACAACCAATCTGCTTAAATGATCCGCTACGGTATTCTCACTGCCCTTCTTGTCCTTGATTTGCAAGTTAAACTCTTGAAGAAGGAGTATCCACCTTATGAGCCTTGGCTTAGCATCCTTCTTTGTGATCAAGTATCATAGTGCAGCATGGTCGGAGAAGACAACCACCTTTGTACCCACCAAGTAAGATGTAAACTTCTCTAGTGCAAATACTATGGCCAAGAGATCCTTTTCAGTAGTGGAGTAGTTGATTTGTGCTCCGTTGAGAGTTCTAGAAGCATAATAAATGGCATATGGAACTTTACCATCTCGCTGTCCCAACACGGCTCCAACGGCATAATCACTTGCATCGCACATCAACTCAAATGGCTTGCTCCGGTCCGGTGGTTTGATGATTGGTGCGGTAGTCAATAACTCCTTCAAGGTGTCAAAAGCCTCCTTGCATTCCTTATCACAATCAAAGGCCACATCTTTCTGCAAAAGTCTACACAGGGGCATTGCAATCTTGGAGAAATCCTTGATGAATCTCCTATAAAAACCTGCATGACCAAGAAAAGAGCGAACCTCCCTCACAGTTGTGGGGTATTGTAAGTTCCGAATCAAATCTATCTTAGCCTTGTCCACTTATAACCCCTTAGAGGATATAACATGGCCTAGTACAATCCCATGATTCACCATAAAGTGACACTTTTCCCAATAAAGCACAATATTAGTTTCTGCACATCGTTTAAGAATAAGTGTAAGGTTATCTAAGCACTTGTCAAAAGAATCACCATACACGCTAAAATCATCCATAAACACTCCAATGATGCTTTCCACATAATCTGAAAACATACTTACCATACAACGTTGAAAAGTGGCTGGAGCATTGCACAAGCCAAATGGCATACGTCTATACGCAAAAGTGCCAAAGGGACAAGTAAACGTCGTCTGTTCTTGATCTTCCGGAGCTATTACAATCTGATTATAACCTGAAAAACAGTCAAGAAAGCAATAGTGAGAGTGTCCAGCCAATCTTTCAAGCATTTGATCAATGAATGGTAAGGGAAAATGGTCCTTTTGGGTGGTAGAGTTGAGCTTTCGGTAGTCAATGCAAACTATCCAGCCGGTCTCGATTCTAGTTGGAACCAAGTCATTATCATCGTTTTTCACCATCGTGATTACTGACTTCTTTGGAACGACTTGAACCAGACTCACCCATTTGCTATCGGATATGGGATAGATAACCCCGACATCCAACAACTTCAGAATTTCTTTCTTGACTACCTCCATCATCGGAGGGTTCAAGCGTCGTTGAGCCTCTCTTGTTGGTTTTCCCCCTCCTCAAGAAGTATTCGGTGCATACGTGTGGAAGGGATGATTCCTTTGATATCGGCAATGGTCCACCCAATGGCAGACTTGTACTCTTTTAACACTCGAACAAGTTTCTCCGCTTGCACCTGGGTAAGGTCTTTGGCAATGATCACCGGAAACTCTTCCTTATCACCTAAATATACGTATTTGAGGTGATCCGGAAGAGGTTTCAACTCAAGAATAGGTGCCTGCACAATCGACGATAAAAGTCTCTCATTAGTAAGTGGCAAAGAAACATAAGACGCATTATACTTTTGTGGAACTTCTTGTAATGAGTTAAGAGCTAAAACAGCCTCTTTAAGCTCATCAAAAATAGACAATTCACTTTCAAGGTCTTTGTATTTTCCATAACCTAAACCCTCCATTATGGTGTTTTCTAAAACATCATCACCATTCAATTCAAAAATCTGTTGAGCTAGAGAATCAGTAATATCAATTGAAAAACAGGAATACACATCACTAGGATATCTCATACCCTCAAAGATATTAAAACCTATGATTTCATCATCAAACTCCATAGTTAGGGCGCCTTTAAAAACATCTATCTTTGTTCTTTCGGTTCGCATGAATTGTCTACCCAACAACAAGGGGGTAGACGATGGTGAATCTTCGTCCATCATGTCAAGAACATAGAAATCCTCCGGAAATATGAGTTGGTTAACCTGCACCAAAACATCCTCAATAACCCCTTTAGGGTAAGTATTAGACCTATCAACAAGTTGTATAACAATACCGGTATCTTTAAGAGGACCAAGATTCAATGATTCATAAATGGAGGCAGGCATGACGTTAATGGATGCTCCTAAATCTAGCATAACACGTTCAAACCTGATTTTACCAATAGTACATGGTATGGTGAAGCTACCTGGATCTTTCAACTTAGGTGGGAGTTTCTTTTGAAGATATGCCGAAGCATTCTCCCCCACACTCATTACCTCATTATCGGTCAACTTGTGCTTGTTAGTGCACAATTCCTTCAAAAACTTCGCATAGCGAGGGACCTGCCTTGTTGCTTCAATTAGTGGAATGTTCACTTCAGTCTTCTTAAAGATCTCCCAAATCTCTTGGTACAATGTCTCCTTGTTCGACTTCGCAAACATGCTAGGAAAAGGCGGAGGAGTAGCATAAGTAGAAACACGAGTTTTAGAGTTAGAATTTGTTATCGGGTCAGCCTTTTTAGGGGTTGTTTCACCCTATTCTTTCTCCAAATCAGGTTCATGGGATACCGGTGATGTTGCCGGCTTCTCTACTTGCTTCCCACTTCATATCTCAATAGCATTGGCATTCTACTTATGATTTAATGGTTGTGAAGGAAGTTTTCCAGCTGCTTGTGCTTCCAATTTGCTCACGGTAGTAGCTAGTTGACCCATTTGTGTTCGTATATCCTTCATATCCATCTCTGACTTTTGCTTTCTTGCGCCAGTGTGTTGAGAATAAGATTCAACTTGTCATCTATACTCGTGCCTTGAGTTTCTTGATGTGGCCTTTGCAAGAATTGGTACTTGTTGATTGAAAGGAGGATTAGAGACTGCAGCTTGCTTATTGGCGTAGCTGAAATTGGGATGATCTCGCCAGCCGGGATTGTATGTGCTGGAATACGGATCATATCTTGGCCTTTGCTGATTTTGGTACATAGCACTTGCTTGCTCAACATCTTCGTTGTATGATGATGGTATGACAGCTGCTGCTATTTGATGCATCATCTTCTCCATGTTACCCATTCTATGTTCCAAATGTAAAGAATCACCAACTTCATTCACCTTCCTTACCATTGGTTCAGCTCTAGTGAAGAATTGTTGTGTGTTTGCAGCCATGTTCTCTAACAAGCTTGTAGCTTCCGCAATGGTCTTGTTGGTGAGAGCACCACCACTTACGGCATCAATCAAATTTCTCTCATTAGAAAGTAATCCCTCGTAGAAATATTGAATAATGAGTTGATCGCTAATTTGATGGTGTGGAAAGCTAGATAAAAGCTTTTTGTACCGCTCCCAATATTCATAGAGAGTCTCTCCCGATATTTGCCCAATACCACAAATTTCCTTGCAAATCACTGCTGCTTTTGATGCCGGAAAATACTTCTCAAGGAACAACTTCTTCATCCCGTTCCATGTGGTTATACTCCCAAGAGGTGAACAAAAGAACCATTCTCCTGCAGGATCGATAAGGGAGAAAGGAAATGTTGTCATCATAGACATATCCGCATCTGCAGTTGCTTGCTTCATACTAGTCACAACATGATGAAATTGTTGCAAGTGACGATTAGGATCTTCTCCCGCTAAACCTCTGAATTTGGGCAGCAAGTTAATCAATTGCGGCTTCAACTCAATGGTTCCATTCAGCTGAATACATAAAGGCTGCTGATCAAGGTTTGGAGAAGTGAGATCCTTGAGTGTTCTCGGAGCAGGTGGTCGACCTCCCATTGTGTTTTCTTCCTCTTTGTCCGAGTCCGAGAAATCACTAGACGAAGAACTAGGAGGAAGTGGAGTATTCACTGCTCGAATGAAGTCTTTTAGTAAAGTGCCCGAACGAAGACTATACCAATAGGACTTGGTCTGCCCTCTCCACGCATTCACCAAAGAAACAGTACCTGAAAATCAGATTCTAAGAGATTGATTTAGTAAACTGAAACTGTAACGAAAAGCAAAAATAAAAACTAAGAATAAAAATAGTAACTAAACTTGTCACTGCCTCCGCGGCAGCAGCGCCGATTTTTGACGAGGTGTCAACTCGCAAATAATATTTTTCTACTTTTCTTTACACTAGCAAGTAATATAATGAAAGCAGATTGAGGTATGAAGTAAAAGTTGTTATGAAATTACTCTTAGCAAGATGATTTTGTTATAGAAATTCTGGAAATTGTAAAGTTGTATTTAAATATGAGATGGAATTGATTAAAGGTTCATTCTCGGCCACAGAATATAAATAAAATTGACATAAAGCTACTTTCTTTGCATTATCTCGTTACTAACAATCCTAGGATAATTAGTACGCTCAATTATCCCATTATTATCTCCTAGGCTTACCGGATACGGAATACTTGCCAAGTTCCCTAGAGGTATGATTACTAGGTGTGACTTAAACAAATGCTTTACGTTTTATGAGATAAGGCTGCTCCTAGTGATGAACTCAAACGCATGAATCACCTACTAGTGTCAAGTTCTACATATGGGTACTTAACAAAGTCACATCATCAATACCCACATATTGCTACTTGTGTTTAATTCTCTAGACAATTACGGGTCGAAGAAAATCTAAACTAGCAATAAGATTGTGACATAACTATTTAATTTCGAACTTAAACTATTAAGGAACAATCCATAAGCATTATTAGCATGGTAGAAATCAAACAATAACTAAACTTGCGAGAAAACGAGCTATTGTATATCAATCATGAGTTCATATTTCGGGCTTTGAAATCACCCTCAATCAAAAATAGTTTTAGTTACTCATAATAATTATGGAGTTCATAATCATATTATAAAAGTAAAGAAGATGAAAGATAAAAACAAAAGCAAACCCTAACTGCGGATGTCTACCCAAAAGCTCCAAGTAAAATACGTGATATCAAAGTTGTAGAAGATTTTTCCTTTTGTAATCCTTTTCTTTCCGAAACTAGGTCAAGTCTTCAAAGAGTCCAATAGAGAAGTCCATCAAGCCCATATGTAGGGAAAACCATGCAGAATTCTGCCAAAAAAGTGTCACCAGAAAACTCAAAAAATAGTCGGAAATTGGTCGGGACAGTCACCTGAATCCATCTTAGGTAACCAAAAAATATGTCTCAGGTGACCGGTCAAACTAGTCAGGTCAGGTTCCGAGTCATTAGCTAACTCAGCTGACTTAGTTTCCAAAGCCATCTTGCATTGCAGTGTACATTCCTGCACCATCTGAGGGCTTCATTCTTGCACTTCAGCTATGTAACCGGGGCACTGCACACACCCGCTTCTAAGTCCAGCCTGCAATCGAACCCATCAGTAGCTGTTCTTTTATTCATACACATTCCATCCTTGCCTGCAACACAACATCATTCCTTTAGCTTCGGTTCAGCTGCAATACCCATTGGCAGCAACCTGCCTGCACTTCAATTCAGCTGCATTTCTCAAGCACCTGCAATTTCACTTCCTGCAGCTTCTTCTTGCAGTCTTATCATCACCTGCACCTGCAATGCCTTGAACTTGTGGTGCTCCCATGGTGCAATATCCTCCACAGGCTCACTTTCAGCCGCAATTCTTCATAGCTACAACTCCAGATATCTCAGCACACTGTCACAGCCATTGTAACCTTCACATAACACCAACATCTCTATCATTCGCAGTCACAACACCATCAACTCCAACAGCAAACCATCATCTGCAACACAACCCATTAAGCCCTGTAATCATTTCATTCATTCAACATTTATAACCAATTTGTTTTAAACCAACACTTCCATTGCAACTCCTCCACAACCCATTCTGCAGTTCCGTACTTCATCTCAGTTGTGTATCAACAGATCTTCACCATCTTGCAGCTGCACCTGCCTTAACAACAACAACATCACACACCCAGCTGCAATTGCATCCTTTGCTGTTCATGCATTTCAGTTCATATTTCCTTGCAATTTCAGCTACATACTAGCTCAGCTGCACCCATTTCAGTCACCACCAGAAGCACAAACCCTGCACTGCCATCAATACATAATAACACTCAGATTTACTGCCCCATAATGAACAGCATTACACAATTGCACTTCTTCTTCCAGTTCCAGGCCATAGCTCCATGTTGTATTTGAGCCTGTCTAATTCATTCACACAGACTCTCTCCAACCCTTCTTAATCTTCTCGAAAAAAACTAACAGGAACTATCATTTCAGCATCACAAACCTTCCTCCATTCAACTGGTTTACAAATTCCACCAATTCTTCCATTACGATCCAGCTCAAACCTTGTAAAACAATCACACATATTCGATAAAAGCAGCATCCTATTTCAGCTGATATTAAGTTCAAAACTTGACTCATTCTCCTCAATTCTAACTACCAGTAAAATCAACCATAATAATAATTTCATATCAGCTTCCCTGTAAACCTAGACATACATCTATGATTGAACTGCAACTCAACTATCACAATCATTAGCACCACCAAAATCTTCAGTTCTGCATCATCATGAATAACAATTCCTTGTCTTCCCTGAATTGAGATAAAAAACAGATTCAAGATAACCCAGCTTCTAATCCAACATCAACCAAGACTCATTTAATCCCATTTCAGCGACATATCCATTAGCTCATAGCAACTGCCATCAAACCACATTCCCTTCATTCTCAGTATCAAGCCATTGCAGCAACAGTAGCTCCAACTGCAAAGATTCAACAGCACCACTAGCTCAGTAAAACCATTCTTCCGTTTCAAAACCCTGATTTCACCTCCAGTTCCTTCTCAACTCAAACTCATATAAAACCCAATTTGTAATCTTTTACCAATTAACCAGTACTTCATTTATCTCTTCGATCTTCATTTGTAGAAGCTTCATTCATCCTCGAATCAGAAACAGTAGCCGAGATCCACTTTTTCTTCTCTTCTGCTTTGATTCCAAAATCTCATAAACCCCCTTAACTTACAATCTGCAGACATTATCTCCATGAGCTATTCAGTTCTTCAATCCCTCATCTTCTTCTCTCGATTTCTCTACAGCAGACAACAGCCGCCATAGCTTTTCTCTTGATTTCAGGTAGTGTGAAAGAAAGAAGAGCCAATGATGAGAAAAATGATTTTTCTCTGTAATTTAGGTCTTTTGTAGGAATTGAAACTGGATTTAACCACCCCAGAATGTAGGCACCCAGCAATCAGATTCAAGCTACCAATAGTGACAGCCAATAAACACAACTCAGCATGTTGTTCCGTAATCTCCGAGCTCCCCATCATGCTTGCATACGAACCGACGATTTCGCTTTTCTTTGAAATCTTCCACCAACAGCAGCCGCCTCTTATATCTCAGACCCACTTCTTCTCTTCAATTTCTCTTCATCACTAAAACAGTCGTGCTTTTCAGACAGATATTTGCATCATTAAAGCCGACATGCTTTTCAGACATAAATGAAGAAATAGAAGAAAATAATGAGAAATAATTTGTCTCCAACAGCAGTTGCGCATGAAATGACACTTTTGCTCCGTTTCTTCTTCTTTTGTTCCAAATGACTCCAAAGTACCTAAACACTCAAAAGCAAACATAAGATACATAATTTACAAGAAAACTTAGCAAAGAAAGCATAAATAATAGATAAATATTAAGGTGTTTTAGACACATATCATATGTTGAATCAATTTATGTTTACATGAGTCGTGTTTAGCATAACATATGTGTTTCGGGTTTTCAACTTTTTCTATTGGCACACATTAGTTAAAACCGATTCAACCTTTCTCTGGTAAAAGGTTACTTTTGTTGTTGTTCTTTTGTTCTTGCGAAAGGATGACAACACACTGGGACTGGAGGAGGGTTCTTACTTGAACTTGCTTTTAAAGATATATCTTTATGTGGAGAAGAGGCTGCGGAATTTGAGGTAACAAATTTTTTAGTTAATCGTTTTCCTTTATAAGAAAAGCCTGTTTATATTACATATATTTTTCTTTTGCTTAACAAAATTTCAGTACAATTGATATGTTCCATTATTGGGTACGGATGTGTGTGTGTGTGTGTGTGTGTGTGATTCAATTGTTTCCGGTTAAGAAAAACCGTGTCGATTTATTTGGCTTATTGTTTGGTGTCTTCTTTATTGTTGGGTATCAAGTGTTTTTTCTTAATGAAATTCGGTGCAATTGCGGTGCTATGATGTCTATGTTTGTTTTAATTGCTTCCGGTTAAGAAAATAATTGTGCAAGTCAATTTATTTTGGTTTGTATGTATTGTTTATGGCTTAACAAAATACGGGATCATTTGTTTATTCAAAATTGATTATGGATAAGAGAAACTAAGTTAATTCTGATCTTAGTTAGACTTATCAAATTGGAGGATTCGGTTATTCAAGTCTAATCGAATGCCCTGACAAGAAAAACTAGTTAACTAACCTAGTGTTTATCTTGTGTAAAGGGAAAGGTATAAGTTATTGTTTGAATAACTAGAACCCGACGAGAAAAATAAAGTTAATTTTTATCTTTATTTTGGTCTTATCGAATAAACCGGTTATGTATGCGTAAAACATTTTTTTTTTGACAATCGCAGTTGAACAAGGGAATTAAGTTTCCTAGTCTTTGTTAAACTATTAGGGAAAATTGATTCCGTAAATTGTTTCCTTGATAACATATTAAAACTAAATTACTTGTAGTTTCGATTTTAATATTAGTTATCTAACGGGTATGTGAAACCTTCGTGCTTAACTCTTATAGGTCGTTTACAAGTCTTTTAGATTTATAAGATCCTTTCGGTTTGTCCTTTATTTGCTTGAACCATTGTCATTTTTTGACAAAAAGTGGAAGAAATATATGGAGTAAACAAGTGATTTGCAATCACTAACGAAATGACAATTGTGCTTAAACGTTATATCTAACGAAAGAGTAAAGTATTGACTAAGGGGGTGAATATATCATATTGTTGTTGTAGTATTCTGACTACAAAAAGGGGAATAACAAAGATGTTCGGATAGAATATTTACCTAGCTTACCTTTAGGATGGGGTAAAAGCTTTTGTTATTCAAATGTCAACAACTGCATTTATTGATTGAATATATGCAGGTTATTGTGCTGTTGAAACTTGGGATCAAGCGTATGTAAAATGAATTCTTATGTAATTTGTTTATCCATATGTAATAAGAGTTTTGTTACTAAAACTGACAAAAGGGGAGATTGTTAGAGCATAGCTCAGTTGAGCTCACCAAATGTTGGTATGTCAAGTTTGGTTGTCATATTTTAGTGTGTCAAAACTCATGTAAAGTTGCTTGATTATATACTAGAGTTAACTTCGTTTAGGTTAGACTAGAAAGTCTAGGAATGTTGAGACATACAAGTATTACTCCGAAGACCCGAAGAAGGTGAAGAATTAGCGAACTACAATGACGACATCATCCTTCCACTTGAGGTTAATAATATTGAAAACATAACTGGGAAGCTGTATATATTTTACATATTATATAATACTCTAGTGATGTGACATGGTCATAATTGTATGATCATAGTACCTGGTATTCTCCATCTCTTCCTCGGTTGGCTCTCTCCTGACATATGGCAGTTTGATTGCACCGTCTTGGATCCAGACTTCCAGCAACTCAATCGGCTCTCCTATGGGTAGAGGAAAGTTTAAGACAGCCTGGTCATTTCTTGTCTTCTGATGTTGGGTCGGGGTTTGTGCATTTCGAGTTTGCTTATATTTCCTTAACGCTTTTGGAGGAGCTTGGGATGTTGGAGAAGCGTTCTTATGCTGTTGTGTATCGGCTTTCCTTTTGCTCCATTCAGCAACAAAATTCGTTGAAGGTTGGATTGGTTATTGATCAGGCGTCTGCTTCTATCTCGAGTTTCCCGTGGTTCCTCAGCTTTTGTAGTCTTTGCACTTTCCAGTAAGGCGGATGCAGTAGTTTCCGACTGTTTGGCTGTTTCATGAAGTTCTGAGAAAGTCTGGAATCAAAGATTTTCCAGTAAAGATTTGTAAACTGGGACCATTCCATTGATGCACAAGTCTACAAGTTGTTGTTCAGTGACATTTGGATCATGACAATCCAAAGCTTCGAATTTTTCACATAATCGTTCGGATGCTCATTTCTTAGAGAATAGATCGGTTGAACCTACCAAGCATTGGTATGTCAAGTTTGGTTGTAATATTTTAGTATCAAAACTCATCTAGAGTCGCTTGATTAACTAGAGTCAACTTCGTTTAGGTTAGACTAGAAAGTATAAGAATGTTGAGACATACAAGTATTACTCCGAAGATCTGAAGAATGAGAAGAAGTAACGACTACAACGACAACATCATCCTTCCACTTGAGGTTAGTAATACTGACTTGATCTAGTTTCCATTCCTAAGTATCTTTCAAGTCGTGTTATATTGAAAACATAACATGCGAAGCTGTATATATTGTATATAATACTCTACTGGTGATACTTGGTCATAACAATATGATAAACGTATCAAGGAAAAGATATTACGAAGTATAAACGTTTATCTTCTGGAACTTCGTAAATACGACGTTAACATAATCTATTGTATATAGTTATTTAATTATGTGTGCATTATATAGGTGTGCTTTCATCCTAGAAAACTACGTATCTTTACATTAGTTTAAGGAAGTAGATGTTTGAACTTGTTTTCATAATCGATAGGGAAACCATGGTTAGTCTTGTTATTCTTTGAATATCTTTTGGATGACCAATGGAAAATGACTATGGTAGATTCTATCTTAACTTTTTTGAGACTTGAGGTATAACTGGCCATGCCTATATAATATAGCTAGTTGTGATCGGTCATGAGATACATCGGAAATCAAGGTGTAACCGATCACAAGCTATATTGGAATGCAAGTTGTAACCAGCCACAAGTTACTTTGGGAACCAAGGTATAACTGGTCACAATATGAATTGGGAAGTTAGTTGTAGTCGGTCACAAGCTACCTTTGTGGAAGCAAGGTGTAACCGGTCGTAATATACTTTGAGAAGCAAGGTGTAACCGGTCACAAGCTACTTTGAGGAGCAAGGTGTAACCGACTACAACCTATATTGAGAATCATGTTATAACCGGTCACAACATATTTTGGAGTGATGGTTTAATCGGTTCCATGTACAAAACCAATATCCATGGTTCACATATTTTTTCATGGTGTGTGTGAATTAGGGTGTTGGGTTTGTAAAGATGATAAGCTTCGAGATGTCGACATATTTGAACATGTACATAAATCTTATCATTGTTCAAAGATATTCCTTGATGCTCAAGGTGATCTCTGGTCCAAAATATTGAAAAGCATTTAATTATGATTTTTATATGTTTTAATTACCAGCAATTAAAGCATATCTTCTGGAAAATATTATTTGTTAATGTTCTAGACTAATAATAGAAGTTTTCTATGAGAGCTTTCGGAAATATTGGATTAACATTAATTGAAAATAGTAAAACCGAATTTAGGTACTTTAATGCATATTTTGAGAATATTTTCAGTTTTGGAATTTCCTTGTTGTCCAAACAAACTTGGTCTACAAATACTTGAGTTTGTATTTCTTGAAATTATCCTAAGGGCAAGGAAAACTTCATTTTTTTTTCGTTTCTGGTGGAGTCGTCTATTCAGAGAGGAAAGTACCCTATTTAGGAGAAATCTCTTACGACCACTCATTTAAAGACTTCTGTGGGATCAAGAAGCTCTACGAGTACCATTGGTGGGAAACTAGATAATTGTAGTTTATTAGTTTTAGATTATTGATTTCATTTACTAACGGTTTTTGTAACTTTGACTGCACCTAGTTTGTTTATTCTTGAGAACCTTCTCTTCTAATATAAGGCTCACTCAAACTAGATCAAATTAGCGACGGGATATTCATAACCATCTTCAAATCGAAAGATATCTCGTGATAATCCATTGTTAACAGACTCCATTATGTGTGTGATTGATCACAAGAGGATTCAAGTGTTGTTGTGCAGGTTATTGAAGGAAATAAAATATTTGAAGGCGAAAAAAAATTCTTATTAGTTTTCGTATCTTGTGGATTTAGTGCACAAACCTTGATTGGATATGATCCAACTAGAATCGGTTTATCTTTGATAGACTTGATTGATTAATTGTGTGAGATCGACATCTCTCTATAGTTTTTCTTTGAGATCTATATTGATTGATTGCGAATCTATAGTTTAATTATTTTGGTAATGAAAAGATAGATTGATCTAACCATACAAAGAAGCTTATTAGATAAAATAGAAGATCCTTTGTTAATGACTCATTAATATCTTCTAGCAAGATTGATTAAAGTGGTTACCAAACAGACTTTTCCTTTGCTGTTTGGAATACAATCCAAAGGACTTTTTATTCACGTGCGTGACTCTAGAAGTCGAAGGCGTAGGGATACTGACGAAACTAAGTAGCTATGGGTAGTTTGCTTGGTCTCAACTATATGAAGTTGGTATTAGATTTTGTATAATGACTTAATTCTGAGAGTATTAAAAACTGGACTAGGTCCCGGTGTTTTTCTGAATTTGCGGTTTCCACGATAACAAAATCTTTTCGTGCCATTTACTTTATTATTCCACAATTATATTTGATTTATATAATTTAAAGTAAATTGCACTTGTACGTTAATTCTGTAACACTTGATATTGATCCTATAGAGTTTCGATTTAAAATTATACCTATTATCAAGTGCACACTTTTTTGTCGTATCGTCTCGATCTTGTATCAATAGTCAATCACATAAGTGATCTTGTTATTGTATTGTCTCAATATCGTATCTATATACGATCACATGAAGTATGAACCGAATATGTGTCTCGACTTTGTCCATAGACGATCACATTCGGTAAAAAGGACTTATAAGTGGACAATTAAAAGATTGTGGTGTATTTGGTTACCCTAGTCTTTCATCATTGTTATTTTAAAACATCCTTCCCAAATTAGAGAGAGTAACTTGTTCGGAAAGGAAGAAGTACTTTCGGTAGAAAACATTAATCATTTATCCCTAACCGGCGATACTTCCTGGCGCGATGTTATTGTACCAGGTGTATGTTCTGCCTGTCAGAGACTTCGAAATTTCTTTTAGACGGAAAACATGGTTGTGCTCATATTCGCCCAATGATTCCAGGAATGGAGAAACATGTTCTCGAGCATTGCCTGTTTCATCATAAAGTGTGAATGTTTTGGAGAAGTATAACCTTTCAGAAGAAGAATTCTCTGTGTAGCAGGAGGATATGGAGGTTGGTGACGATGGACAGAAGATGTCTTGTATTTTCCACGATCCTCCTGTTTGTGGATGAAAACTGTTTCTGCCGATTTTGGTAAATTCGTGTGTGTGGATGAGAAACGAGTCTAGATCCTAAACAATGTACTGCACGGGAGTACTTTTTATTCGAGTGTAGATGGTGGATTTTCAACAAAGGACAAAACCGAAAAATAATGATACATATTTCTGACACGACTTTCAGGCATGTGACGATTCATATTTTACGAAGCCATGATGAATATGCATTTCGGAATGCCTCCACTAGATGAGCGTTCGATACCTCACATTTCATCATGCCCTCTATGTAGAATAACATAATTGGGCGGTTCTCCGTAAGATTGAGAGCAATAACGTCTTCAGGACGTCGGTGATACTCATTGTTCCCTGACTACATGAGAGAGACCCCCCTCTACATAGAAGAACGATTGGGCGGTTCTCCGTAATATTGAGAGCAATAACTCCTTCAGGACGTCGGTGACACTCATTGTTCCCTGACTATGTAGAGAGACGTGTATAGACCCAGGCGGTTCTCCGTAAGATTGAGAGCAATAACGTCTTCAGGACATCGGCAGCACTCGCTGATTCACTGACTATACACAAGAGATTAAATTCTACCGTGTCATTTACCACTGAATTCCTAGAAGATAATCTATCTTATCTCATTACTCCTATTTCATGATCGAAATGGTAATAAATAAATGTATTACTCCGATTTCATGATCGAATCCGCGGCTGATCTCATGAAATGGTAATAGATATTACTCCGATTTCATGGTCGAACCCATGGATGGTCTCATGAAATGGTAATATCACCACTTATTTTATTACTCTGATTTCATGGTCGAATCCACGATCCCATGGAATGGTAATACCTATTTTATTATTCCGAATTCATGGTCGAATCCACGGATGATCCTATGGATTGATAATAAAAAACTGCTCACTTTTTTTACTCAGTTTCATGAATCATTCTCTACTGAATTTCATAAATTAGTGATAAATACTCAACAATCGGGAATCTGGACTACCACTGAGTAAGCCCCATAAAATAATGCAAGTGTACTCGACAATGATGCACGAACGAGCACCCAATGCGCAAACGCACATCCAAAATATGGACAAATGAGGAATCCTGCACAAAACAGGAGAGAGAAAATATCAATATTAAAATAATGGAGAAACGCTCATGGGCCGGGCCCACCGGCTGGCCGGCCGTGCCCTAGCCGTGGCCAGTCCCATGCTTCCTCCATTATTTTTTCCTTATTTTTGTTGTTTTCATAAACTCATGAAGACTCCTCCATCTCAGAAACTTTCCTTGTTTGAGCAAAACTCATGGTTTCTCCATATTTTGTGGTTTCTCCAATTTTGTGTAGTTTCACGAAAAATAATAATAAAAAATAGGGAAAGGTGTTGCGGGACCGGGAAACTTGGCCGGTCGGGCATTCCCTAGCCGTGGCTGGTCCCACACCTTGCAATCCCTAATTTTTTCATAAATTGTTATTTTTCTCATCTTGTGAAACTCTCCTGTTTGCAAAAATCATGGTTTCTCCGTAATTTCTAAAATATTGCGCAAACCATGAAAACGCCAAAAGTCAACATAGTCACACGACCGACTAGGCTACTCACTAAAAATATATTAAATTATTATTATTTTAATGTTCACAAAATATTGATCAAACGAGCATACTTGCTCATTCGAGCAAAATCGAGGATTTCAGTCAAAGATCGAACTCTTCTGAAAATCCGAAATATTGCTCAAACACACATCAGAAAATGCTGAAACTCTCATGAATGAGACACGAGCATTATGGAGACACGGTAACTTTCCCTTGACCAACCAAGGGCGGCTCTAAGGCTTACAATGAGCCGGTCCCACATGTTTTCACACTTTTGACCTAATTTGCGCAATTGCTCTTATTGGGTCCAAACTCTTCACAACCAACTCATAATTTGTGCAAACACCCATCAGCGGTCCCATGACCACCAAGTCTCATCTTGGTCGGTCCCACACTTTTCTATAATTAGGTTTTATCACCTAATGCTCAATCGAGCACTATTTCAATAAATGAGTAAACTGACATTTAATCGTCATTCCTTCACCAACCGGTCAACTCAAGACCCTGCCATACACTCACTCGAGCAATTGGGCATCACATGGACGTCCATAGTCCCATGTGGTCGGTCCCTCCTTCGCTCATGACCTATTTTCAACAATTCATTAATTAATGAGCAATCGATCAAAAATTAGGGTTTTGAACAAACGCTCAACAAATCATCATTCTGAGCAGTTCAAATGCTAAATAATTTCATATTGATCCAGCAAACAACATGCGGATTAATTATATAATATTTGGTAATCTACCAATATTTTAATTAATATTTTATTGGGTCACGACACCAATAAATAATCCGTCGAATTGAGCAATTACTCAATTGCTCGAATATTGACCTCAACTATCAATATTCAGTAATTCGTCGAATTGAGCAATACTTGCTCAATTTCCCAACTATCAATATTCAGTGATTATCAGTAATCCGTCGAATTGAGCAATCACTCAATTGCTCGAATATTGATCCAACTATCAATATTCAGTAATTCGCAATACTTGCTCAATTGCTCGAATAATTGATCCAACCATCAACACCCAGTAATTCGTAGAGCAATACTTGCTCATCTACTCGAATGTTCCACTGAGCAATTCGGCATTCATGCTCAATTCAACAAACCTAGACTCATTGTCTAAATAAGTCAACGTGACTAATTAAATGCACGTCTGTCATGCAGACTCCACGATTTGTGAGACATCAATCACGTCACAAATGGGGGATATCATTTAGGGTTTTGGTCTGGCGGCCTACAACACGTGGATTCATCCACAACGATAAATATGAGTAATTCGTGTCAACGGTTGAAGGAGTTATCAAAGTAGTGGGTGACTGATCAACCAAATCTCTGCACGACCTGGAACTGGTTTCACCACGATCTCCCATTTTCCCACTCTTTCACTCAAGAAACCGTCACGCTTACAGGGATCAGGGTGTTCATCATGCTTGCAATATAAATAAGTCCAAAATCGAGGACAACAGACAACATTATCATCATCGATATTCGTCTACAAAAAACTCGATTAAAAACTTATTCACAGAACTCAATTTCAGCAGTTCACCAAAAATTGCAGAAACCTTCAACACATCCACAATCCTTGATCATCATTGATCCCAAAAAATTCTCAGCTTCCCTCCTACAGATCAACCCATCTCCCTCTTTGCGACCGAATTGACTCTGGAATGGACATTGACTTGGCTTAGGCCGGAGTCCAACATATTGATCTCTCGAATTTAAGCACTCCCTTTGCAGTGCATCTGTGTGAGGTTGAGCAGTTTGTCCGGTTCGAGGAATCTCCATCGCACGGTGATTCCCTCATTCCCTAAAAAACCAGAAAACCGTTTTTCCCCATCCACAGATTGGCGACCACAGTGGGAGATTAATCTCTCGGTTGCAATCTCAACTTTCACAAAATGGTTGGTCTTAGGTCTAACTACTCTACTTCGAATTCCAGTCAGTTACTTTCGAATGAAAATGTTCCTCCTTCGAACATTCCTTCCAATGGAACAGCAGGCGCGGAAATCCCGACCTTGATCGAACTGGCACGAGTACAGGAGATTCACACAAGGAACATGGACCTGATGAAAGAGACACGCTGAAAAACATACTGAATATCCTCGTCAGACTGACATCAGACTTGAGTGGCGCTCCTACTCAAGAAAATACGACGCTGATGGATAATCCCTCGACCGATGATCATCCTCGAGCCAACAGCTTCACCACATGTGAAAAGTTGGTGGAACAAGAGGTCACACATTTGATCGAGAATCTACGTGAACTGCTGCATTTCTCCAGAGATCAGCGCACAGACACGTTTTCCGCACTCAACAAAATATCATCTGACGCGCGAATAGTTTCATCATCTCCGGTGGTTGAACAAGTGTACATGGTGTATGAAATTTCGATCAACAACATTACCTTCACTGAGGAAGACCGAATGGCGGAGGAAGGCCATAACCGAGCCCTGTCCGTAACTGCTTCCATTAAGGACTCCGAACTCAAGAGAGTTCTCATCGACACAGGTGCTTTCAAGAATCTTATTACTATGAAGACTCTCAAGGAGGCCAAAGTTCCAAAAATCAAGATCGTTCATCATCCCATATTGATGATGGGTTTTGAAGGAAGCCAAAGTCACACATACGGGTATGTCTATGTGGATCTGAAAGTGGGTCCAATTCGATCCACTGTCAAGTTTCATCTGATCTAGAAAAACCCTGACTATCACATCATACTCGGAAGACCATGGATTCACGACAATAAGGTTGTTCCTTCAACGTACCACCAGTATATGAAGGCTTTGTTCAACAACAAAATTGTCCGCATCCCAGCTTCAGTGTCTCCTTATGCTCCAGTTTATGATACTGAGTTCCTGGAACTTCCAAAGAGCATCCCCGAACCTCTAAGCAAGATCTGCAGTACTCCACTCCCAAGTTGGAAGTCTATTGACAAAGCTGACAAACCATCATCAACAGATGCTAAATCCGTCAAGTCGTCTACCACACCACTCAAGCACCGTCAGGGTCAAGGTACGACTCATAAAAAGTCCAACTTTATTACTGATTATGATACAGAAGGGAGAGTCATTTATCTCCGTCGTAAGGATTAGCAATTAACAGAGGAGGTCGATGAAAAGTCTCCCCTCCCTGAAGAATCATGCCAGAGTGAGCAATCACCCGATGAGGAGATTCGAGATGCACCACGACAGCTGCAAGATGACACAGATTCCACAACTGACGATCTTGAAACTATCAACATCGGAACAAACGAGAACCCAAGGCCAATTTTAATCAGTTCTTCTCTCTCACCTGAGGAACGAGAAGGATTGATAGGATTGTTGAAAGAGTACCAAGAAAGAGATGCCCGACCTGGACGATAAATTAGTCACTCATCATCTGCACATCACTCCCGGTTCCAAACCTGTCAAACAACCGCCCAGGAAATTCAGACACGAGGTTGAGGAACAAATCAAGGTGGAAATCCAAAAACTACTAACAGCAGGATTCATAAAACCCATTCAACATCCAACGTGGATGGCGAACATTGTCTCAGTCAAAAGAAAAATGGCCAGATTCGATGCTTTGTGGATTTCAGGAACCTGAACAAGTGTTGCCCGAAGGATGACTTTCCATTACCAAATATTGATATGCTCGTCGACGCAACCAGCGGTCATGACATGTTCTCGTTCATGGACGGTTACAGTGGATACAACCAAATCAAGATGTACGAGCATGACGCTAACAAGACTGCATTTCGGACTCCCATTAGAAACTTCCACTACACAGTGATGCCTTTCGGCTTGAAGAACGCAGGAGCTACTTATCAGCGATCCATGACCGCAATATTCCATGACATGATGCACAAGCAAGTAGAGGACTATGTTGATGATGTGGTGGTGAAATCGAAGACTCAGACATCCCACCTGGACATCCTAAGACAAGTATTCGAAAGATGCAGGGAATACAAACTAAAGATGATTCCTCTAAAATGCGCTTTTGGTGTTTCTTTTGGAAAGTTTCTCGGATTCCTGGTTACTGGAGAAGGAATCAAGGTTGATCCAGACAAGACAAAATCTATTACTACCATGTCTCCTCCACGAACTGTGAAAGAGCTCCAGAGTTTCATGGGCAAAGTCAATTATATCCGGCGTTTCATTCCTGGACTCGCTCAACTCATTGGTTCATTCACTCCTCTGTTGAAGAAAGAAGCAAATTTTGCATGGACAGTTGTTCAACAAGAAGCATTTCAGAAAATACAGCAAATATTACTATCACCCGCTTTCATGAAATCTCCAGTGCAAGGACGACCGCTGATACTTTACAAAGCCTCCAGCGATGTCGCCATTGGAGCACTCCTCGCTCAAGAGGATGAAGAAGGTATCGAACATCCAATCTATTACTTCAGTCGCATAATGATGGATGCCCAACTCCAATACCCAAAGGCTGAAAGGGCATGTCTAGCATTGGTTCACGCAATTCAGAGATTCAGACATTATCTACTATCAAACAGGGTCGTGCTGGTGGCCAAAGTTGATCCCATAAAATTCTTATTGTCAAAACCTGCATTGATCGGGAGACCAGTAAAATAACTACTTCAAATGTCAGAATTTGACATAGCATGTGTCCCTCCAAAAGCAATCAAAGGACAAGCAGTCGCAGACTTACTTGCTGCTTTCCCTGGAGAAGACGTCATAATATCGCATGAAGAAGTTCCCGGTGAGTTTCCAGAAATTTCAGTCATTCAGGAAGAAACATGGCTACTATATTTTGATGGATCTGCCACTCCGAGCAATGATACTGGTGGAGCGGGCATTGTGCTAGTATCTCCATCCAGTGAAGTCTTCTCGCATTCATTCAAGCTGGATTTTCACTGCACCAACAATTCAACAGAATATGAAGCTTTTCTCCTAGGGTTATCTTTAGCCAAGAAAGCCGTAGAAAAGCACTTAGAAATCATAGAAGATTCAAAGTTGCTGGTCAATCAAATGAATGGAATATACTCTCTCAAAGAAATAACACTTGCTCCGTTCAGGACTGACGCGCAACGACTATTAACTCATTTTTCTGATGCAACAATTGTCCATACCGGCCGTACCAACAATAGACATGCTGATTGTCTAGAAACTTTAGCATCAAAACTGCAATTTGAAGGATCCGAGAAATCCATCATTGTACAAAGGCACTCCGTATCATCTACATGGCTTATTCAAGTCGAATATGCTCAATCGAACGACTGGCAGGCGCCCATCATTCATGAATTGAGCAATTCTCTTACGAAGGGGAAAATTAGTCTCAAGGAGTTGAAAAACTTTTTCCTGCTACATGGAGGGTTATATTATCGCAATCCTGATGGATCCGTGTCACGATGCCTTGGAGATGAAGAAGCCAGTGAACAACTCAAACGCACACATGAGGAAATATGTGGGAAAACTCTAGTGGTCACACTATACAGAAGGCTTCAAAGGCTTGGTTACTATTGGCCTTCTATGGAAGCTCAGTCGAGGGTGCTGCAAGGATCTTGTCCCAATTGTCATACACCGCCTCATCATTTGGAAATTCTAACAATCCATCACACTGGGGACTGGAGAGAACCTTACATAAAGTATCTTCGCGACAACGATCTTCCATTAGAGAAGAATATAACAATCAAACTCATTCAGAGAGCTAAACATTTTGTCTACCTGGAAGGGATTTTGTATTGCAAAAGTTTTGGTGGGAACCTCCTGAGATGCCTGGATGAACATGAAATTCCTACAATCTTGAAAGAGATGCACGAAGGTGAACACCAAGGAAAGATGAAATTATTTCTCCAAATTCATGAGAAATATTACTGGCCAACCATTGAAGATGATGCAACCGCCTACGTTCCGAGATGTCATCAATGCCAATTTTGTGGTAACCTCATTCACACTCCTTGTCTCCCATTAAATTCTGTGAGCAGTCCATGGCCCTTCTACAGCTGGGGACTGGATATTATCGGGAAAATCAATCCAGCATCTTCGAAGAAACATGAATACAACATTACATCAACTCAGTATTTCACCAAGTGGGTTGAAGTTATTCCTCTTCGAAGCACCACTGGAGTCATAACTGCAGCTTTCATCAAAGAATATATCATATGCAGATTCGGCATTCCTAAACACATTATCACAAATAATGGAACTCCCTTCGCTAACAAACATGTTGCAGAATTGCTCGAGGAATATGGAATCAAACAGATTTTCTCCACACAGTACTATCCCCAAGGAAACGGACAAGCGGATAGTACCAACAAAACCTTGATCCGGATTCTCAGTCGAACAGTTCATGACAATCCACGAACATGGCATGAGGAATTACCCATGGATTTATGGGCCTATCGTACTGCACCAAGGAGTTTAATTGGGACTTCACCTTATTCTCTTGTTTATGGCGCTGATGTTATCCTCCCATCCGAGATCAAGATTCCCTCTGCAAGAATCACGGCGTCTAGTGGAGTGCAATGGGATGAAGCCGAAGTATCTAACTCGAGGATTGCTGAGTTAGACATGCTTGAATCGAGAAGGGCCAAGGTAGAAATATATGTGGAAACCTACAAACAGAGAATTTCTAAGGCATACAACAAAATGGTAAGACCTCAAACATTTCAAGTAGGAGATTTGGTTTTGAAAACAGCAAAACATATCCAGCAAGACATGTCCGCCCCCAAGTTCTCTCCTAAATGGGAAGGGACTTATGTAGTTATCAAGGAAGTATCTAGTGGATATTACAAAATCTTAGTTGTTAATGGAGGAGTCGGAGGAAACATCATCAATGGCAAGTGGCTCAAGGCGTATTATGCTTTAACGATACTCAAAGTATTAAATTTCTAAATGTAATTTCGGTTTTCTCCAAAAGAATATGCAGTATGCTCATTCATTCAAAATTCCAAGTATTTTGTGAATCTCACAAGAATCTTTCAATCATCTACTTTATTCGAAACAAAATCTCAGACCTACATAAAAAAAATTATCTCTCAAACGCTCACTCAGAGAAAACCATCCAACAGAGGATAATCTCTATAGAAAACCCTGTCAAGATTTTTCCGGGAATTTTTGGTTTTCATTTTCAAGTCCTGAAATGCATTCTCAACTCTTGATGACTCTAAGGAAAGTGTCTTTTCCTCCTCCAATATGGCAGCGGTCGCAGAAATCGCATCAGCAACAACCGCCGCCTTGTGAATTTTGATCATGTCGAGCCTATGACGAAGCCAGCCTATGTTGAACTGCAGGGTTTCACAATTTGAAATCATCTCGTCCCATTTGTGGAGTTCATGATTCTTGACATCTCGCAGATGCATCCGATTCATCTCTTCAATGATCGGTAACAACCCTGCAACTGTAGTCAGGAGGGTTGGTAGAAAGCCCTTCCATACTTCGGTCGTAGCAATATGCCCGTACCTTATCCAAATTTTGGTGCACAGGGGCGCGTGACACTTGGGTATGACGAATCCACCAACCACTTCAATTCGGGCAATTTTTGATCATGGGAGCTTCAAATGGGAGTCCAGATGTTGGGTATTCGTGAGCGTGAACTCTATCCCCAGCCTCAATGGAACCAGTAGGATATTCATAGACACGGTTGATGCTATCATCGACCACGACCACGGATTTCCCATTCTTCCTCTTTCTAGCATCGACAACAACACGAACATCAACCTGCGATGAAGTGAAGGAATATTTAATTTTATCGAACATCGAGCATGGTAAAACTCCAGTTGAGAAGTTATGGAATTACTTACGGATGCTCCAGCTTCAGCATGAGCCGACCTGTATCGAGCAGGAGCTTTAACAGTCCGTTTGGGTCTCAAACTACAAGAAGAATACTGATTCTTCTAATTATCCTGCGACAAATTATTTTCTTTTGATCAATCACCCTGATTGAACGGAGATAATAGAAAATGTGTAACTCACCGAAATGGACACTGCCGCAACACGTTCTGCGCGGGATTCACTTCTTGAAGAAACACTGCTTCCATACATGGTGATGAGAGGTATGATCTTGATTGTAGATGGGGAAAAACGATTTGCTGGTTTTTACGAAATTGAGGAGACGACCGTGTGGAGACTCCTTGAACCGAGCGAAATGTTGAACCTCACACAGATACACTGCAAGAAGGGAGTGCTTTAAGTTCGAGAGATCAATCTGTAGGACTCCGGCCTAAACCAAGAATAATGGCCGTTACAGAGTCAATTCGGTCACAAGAGAGGATGGGTTGATCTGTAAGAGGCAAGCTGAGAAATGTGTGGGATCAATGGTGATCTGATATTGTAGGTGTGTTGTGAACTCAACGTAAGAACGCTCTGAATGATTGAATTTTACTCAATTGAGAGTGATTGGTCAGACAATGAGTTCGTGTAGACGAAAGATTGTCTGTATAAACTTGCCGAGAAAATCCTTGTTTTAGACGAATGTTCGAGTATTCGAATCCTGTCCTTTCAATCAGGATTCATAGACATCTTATAATACCGGAGTTGAAAACACCAGATCCCATGAAGTGTGACAGTTGTTGGAATCATAGAGTGGGGAAGTGGGAAATCATGTCAAAACCAGTTGTTCATTGTGCAGAGACTTGGTTAATTTTCCACCCACTACTTTGCTGACTCTTCCAACTGATTGCACGACTTGCTCACATTCTCATTGTGTGTATGAACACACGTGCTGTAGACCTCCATACCAAAACCCTAGTTAATATCCCCCCATGTGACACGATTGATGTCTCGTGATTGTGGAGTCAGTTGCTGACTTTATGGGACGATGAGCCCTTGTATTTGCTGAGTTGAACATAATTTGCAAATGTTCTGAGACTGATGAATTAAATGTCTGCTGAGACGAGGTATTATTATGTTGATAACCTAATATGAGCAAGTGTTGCTGAATTGTTGAATATTGATAGTTGAACCAATATTCTTTAATCTGAGAAAATATTGCTGGCTTGAGGAAATATTACTCGTTTGATAAATTTTTGGTAGCAGGACCAAATAAAATACTAATTTAAGATACTGACTGCTGGGTCAAGTGCAATAAATAAAAGCGTTGATTATGGGATCAATATAAAATTATCAGTATTTAAATCTGCTCAGAATCACGTTTTTGCAGAGCTCTGGATTTAAAAACCCTAATGTTACTTAAATTGATGATTTATTGAAAATCACCCGCACAGAGAAAAAGGGACCGGCTACCTGGGATGATAAGTCCATCATGTAACGCCCAGATGCTCGAATGAGCAAAATACCAAAGTCTCTTGAAGACCAGTTGGTGAAAGAACGATTAAATGCTGGTTTAATAATTTATTAAAATAATGCTCGTGTGAGCGTCAGATAATAAAACCTAGTCATGAAAATATGAGGGTCCGACCAAGAGGTCATGGGACAGGCTCTTGGTGGCCGCGGGACCAATTGATGGTTGTTTGAGCAAACCTTCCTTTGTTTGGAAAGAGTTTGAACCTAATATGAGCAATTGAGGAAATAAGGTTAAAATCATTAAAACGTGTGGGACCTGCTGTTTGCAAGCCTTAGGGACACCCTTGGTCGGTCAAGGGTATGTGCCCGTGTCACCATAGTGTCCGTGTCTCAGTCCTAAGAGTTTCAATATTTTTCGATGTGCGTTCGAGCAACATTTTGAGAAAATATGCTGAATCCAGGGTTTTGCTGAAACTAGGAAAATACATGAGATGATGAAAAATAATAAATAAAATAGGGAATTGCAAGGTGTGGGACCGGCCACGGCTAGGGCATGGTCGGTCGGCTGACAAGCACGGTCCCACACTTTCCCAGTTTTATGTATTTTCTCTGAATTGAGGGAAATTCCATGAAACTGGAGAGTTTTATGAAATTAGGGAACTTCCATGAGATGAGAGAAATAAAATAATAATAAAATAGGGAATGATGGAGTGTGAGACCAGCAATGACCAAGGCATGTCCGGCCGGCCAACGGGCACGGTCTCAGGGCACTCTTCCCAATTTTATGTAATTTTCATGATTTTAGGGAATTTTCATAAAATCAAAGAGATTTTTTGAAACCAAAGTATTTTGTTGAAATCAAGGAGTTTTCATGGAATGAGAAAAACAAAACAAATAATAATAATAAAATAAGAGGCGTGTGGGACCGGCTAGAGCATGACCGGCTGGCTAGAGCCTGGTCCCACGAGTTTTCTTAATTTTATAATATTTTTCACGGGTTTAGGAAAAATTCATGAAATCAGGGAATTTTCATGGATTGAGGGAAATAATAAAATAATGGGGAACCGTGAGGTGTGGGACCGGACACGGCTAGGGAATGGTCGGTCGGCTGGTGCTCGGTCCTGTGACACCTTTCCCTAATTTTATTATTTTCTTTGACATAAAGAAATATCATGAGATTAGAGAATTTCCTTGAAGCGAAGGAGATTTATCGAATGAGAGAATTTTCATGAGATCAGGGAAAAATAAAAAAATATGATAAAAATTTAAAATTGGGCGTGGGACTGGTCAAGGCATGACCGGCTGGCTGGTGAGCCCAGTCCCCTGGCGCCTTTGCTAATATTTTATTATTATTATTATTATTATTATTATTATTTTTCCTTCCTATTTTGGATAAGTTCATCGTTCATTCGTATTTTGAAATGCTCGTTTGCGCATTCAAATGCTGGTATGTGCATTATTGCTAAGTACACTTGCACCTTTTTAGTCAGGGCTTATTCGATGCTTAGATGCCTGCACGTTGAATACTTATTACTAACCCATGGAATTCTGTTGGGAAAACCATAAATTGAAGTAACAAAACATTCGAAGAATCGTAGAATATAGTTGAATATTCGGCTACGATCAAAGATAATTAATTGACGGCTATATACTAGCAGGGCTTCCTATCTAGGAGTATTTATTATCTGAGAATTGAGCAATATGAACTTGCTGGAGTGTCATATCTCTCTTATATAGTCAGGGAAAACCTGGTTGCATCCTGAAGACGTTGTTGCTCTATACTAGCAGGCACGCTGTCTAGGAGCCGTCCAATCTTTCAATTATATATAGAAATACTTACTGAAATTGCTCAGTATTCATGAGATGTGCCATGGCCTCAGCTGGGAGGCTACACATCTACATATGCTCTGAGAGACATCCTTCTCATTCAGAGGTTTTATGGCATGAGCTTTCACGCTTTATTGAGAGACATGAGTCTCAATACTCATCCGATTGCCGGATTCGAAGTATGTATAATTATGGTTTTATGATTTTGCCCTTGTCGAAAATCCACCATCTACATTAATTCCACTGCTTAGTGAGAAATAGTCGTGTTTCTCAGTCAGCATTGAATGGTGATTTTCCAGGTACAGACAAAAATAAGTAATTGAACTTAGTCATAAGATAAGACGTTACCGGATTTCGACCGAATGAGAAAACCATGGTTTGAGCGAAAACTCCAGTGGCATAATAGAGCGTTATCCGATGAGCATAAATTGGTATAGAACCGCTGATTTGATGACGGGTCCTTGGTCGTTTTATGATTCACGGGCCGGGCCCGATAAGGAAATCCTTAGGAAATTAGGTTTTGGAAATAAAATTTGATATAAAAGGAATTAATCCCTTTTTTTTTCTCTCACCTTGGACGACCACCACCTTCATCAATTCACAATCTCCCTCACGTCAGCAGCAGGAGAAGAAATTTTTTTTGTCAGAGCAACGCCGCCGTCCGACCAACTTCCGGCCGGCGCCGACCAGGTGCGCGGCCATTTTTTTTTGCTTTTGTTTGATGATTCCATGAGTTGTTCATGTTTTGATCACATTGAAATTCTATACATGTGTATATATTAGGGTGAATTTTGTAGAAAAACCCTTATTTGTTAAACGTATGTTCGTTCGATTATTAGTTCAAGAGACTAGCAATAATCCCTAACTTGGGAGAGATTTTTCTTTTGAAATAGACTTATGTCCAGTGATAAATTTTTGTTTATGAGCTTTCATAGAAACCAAAACTTTATCCTAAAAGATGTGAGCTTTCACAAAACTAAACCTTCGTTTTAAAGAAAAATGCTCGTACGAAGGAAAATAGATTATTTATTTTTTTTATATATGTGAAACCGTGGAACTGTACAAGGATATTTTCTTTTTGATAACCTCACGTGAGCCTGAACTCACGTCAAAATTTTTATTTTTTACGTGAGTTAATCATGGTTTTTATTGTTTCGTAAAATCAAAACATGGGTTTTGAGTAACCCTCGAACTTAGACAATTTATTTATGATGAAATATTGTCTTGGTGTAAATTTCATAGCTCAGTTGTGGATGTTTATACTATAAAATTTTTTCCACGATTTTATGAAAAACCAGTTTCAATCTTATGATAAGGTTTTGTTCGTTATTGCAGGTTTCAAAGAACGAACTAGTTTTGAGGTGCTAACCCTTGCATCACAATCACTGTTAGTGGAATTGTAAAAGGTAAGGGTTTAAGAATTACCATTTCGTTGCGAAATTGACACGTGCATGATTCCATCATCTTGTCGAAGTTTGTATCTTGTGTGGATGATAGATTGAAGTAGAGTATTGTGTGCATATTGCAGCTACTCCGCAAGGATGTCTGACTCCTAAGAAAATGATGCCTCCAGATACGATACATGCATGGATGAGACTTCTTCTGGTGAAGAAGAAGAAGAAACTCCTGGGCTCAAAAACGTTCCAAATATAGATGATGCATTTTTCGAGGTTCAGCAGGGAACTGAAAAGCGTCTTCAATATCCAGCATTTCGTCTTTCTAATAAATCCCAGAGAGGTTTTTTATAAGAAACTAGTGACTCCTCGAGCAGCTTTTCGGTTTTGTCTTGAACGAGGACTTTTCCTTGCGTCAATTATAATATTCAAGCTTTCTCGACGACCTTTAGAAAAATTCTCTGGATGGGTGAAACATATGCTGGGTTTTCCTCGTGTTAGAGCCATGTTGGATAGAGCACAGGTGACCAGGGATATCCAAGCATCTGGAAACTTGTTCATTTTCCATGATGCGCGAGGTATTGTAGATCTTCTTTCTCGCTGGTGCATTCCAACCCATACCTTCATATGCAGGTGGGTAGAGTTCACCATCACTTTGGAGGATGTAGTTGCTTTGTTGCGTCTTCCAATCACAGGTAACTTTTCTGGAAAGCTTTCGACAGAGGAGGCAGCAGTTTCCAACATCTTAACAACCGCAATGGAGAGAATTAATAAAGCATCTGGTAAAGGTTGTTATGCCCACTGGTTAACACACTGGTGGCCAAGAGATACTCCTCTTGATATCCCCGTCGATGGTATGTTATCCATTGCTTCGCTCTTGTGTTTATGGCTATCCAGGGACATATTTTAGCATGTTGGGACTTTGTTAAAGCCATTTATAGTCCCTCTTGCCGTTAAGACGTCCCAAGGTGAACAACTTCCCATAGGTAGTCTGTTCTTGGGTTCTTTGTATTCTAATTTTGACTCCTTGGCTACGCCAACACGATGTTTCTTCAAGCCTTGATGTGGGAGCGTTTCAAGAACTATGCACCTATTCCTCGTAGTATCTTGCAAGGGCTGAACGCTGCTGATTCTCGTCGCATTTTCTCTGAGAATGACAATGCCAGGATTATGCGCTGGTCTACAAAGCAACCCCAATCCAAGACACGTTTCATTGATGTGTTAGACAATGAATCCGAGTTTAATTTTTGCCCCTGGGTGTCAGTTCCTTCTTATGTTTCTCAGTTGTCGACCTTGAATACCGAAGAGAGTATCACTTCGAAATCCGGTGCTAACTTGAGCGACAGCGAGAGGTCCTTTATATTGAGTTGTACTCCGGGTCATCTGATATCAACAATGTATGGAGGCTTTTTAATAGAAGAATACAACATCGATAGAGAAGCTCGTCAAATGGGTATGAACCAATGTGTTCAAACATTTCGAAGGAGGAAACCATCAGTGGAGCAGCTTATGACTTGTTTAGATCGCACTCATGTGTAAGGAAGCTCTTATTGGTTCCCTTGTTCTGAACGAATCACATATGTAACTCCGGGTTATATAGATTTCTGGGATCAAAAGCTTGAGCGTTTGCGCGACTTTGTAAAGATCAACCAACCTTTAGTGAAAGAGCCTCCTTCAGCTGAGATGATTGCTTCTCGACCAAGATTGAAACATATTTTTGGCGGTGGCGATAAGCGAAAAGTATCTCCAGGATGTTCACCAGTATGTATCTTTTGCATAGTAGAATTAAAATAATTTCCTTTCCGATTGTTGTATTAATTTTTATTTTGCAGGAGGGCCGCGTTGTGAGACCGCGAATTGAAGTAAACTTCTCGGCAGCAGAAACAGTCATTCATGGTGGAGAAGGCAGGAACAAGAATTGTAAGCTATTGCCTAACACCATAAAGTCCCCAGTTGTTTCCTTGGTGAGTTGTCAATACTTTTCCGTCGTGACTTTTTCTTATCCGTATTATTAGGATCGTAAACCAACATTCGTTATTCGGTTACAGAACTTTGCTCCATCAAATATTGATGGTCTTCAATTCCCTTTCGCTGGGCAGACGGCTTCTGACTTGAGTGTTGAAGAAGAGAATGACGTGAGTACTCCTTCACATAGCCAAATATGATGCTTTGTAAATAAAATACTAATTATTTGAAGATATGCCCAAGAGGATGTCAAGTGGAGAGTGTTGATGCTCGTTCACCTTCGAAGGATGGAGATAAAGAAAATTCCCAGGGTTCTGAACCGAATGGAAGCGATGATACTCTTGATGCTGACACGGGCAACCTCAATTCCTTGAACACTTCGGAGACTTACCAAGTAAGTACATATCTTGTAACTTCTTCATAGAAGTATGAAATAGCTGATTTGTGAATGAATGAATAAGAATCCATGTACATATACGAAAAACTTTGTCGAAATTCGTCGTCAGAAAATTCAGAATCCATCTTTTTAGCAAAAGCACCATCAAACCTTCATCTGAAGTTGGATTTTCATGATCTGCATATGTATCTTTAAGACCGGAGAATTTCCAAGCTCTATCAAAGGAATATTTTTAATTTTGAGCACGTTTAGGGCCTGAAAAAGGCGAAACAGTAAAGTTCCAGGAGACTTTCAGAACCTTTTCAGACTGTACGTTGTCTAATGTTTCGACCACATATCCTTGCTCGTTCATCAGATTATTATGAAATTTTGACATGTGGTAGAGGACATCCATACGAAGATAATGGTATATAAAGAATCCTAAGATTTCTTGTGGATTGCTCCCAGTTTGTCATTTAGTACAGGGAAGAGTACAGTCTCTTCAGACGAGCTTGCTGCAAAACGTATTTTCATGACTTTCATGCTATTTTCTCGTACCTTGAGTGTATAATGATGAACCTTGATGATGTAGGACTTCTTGTATACTGTATTTTATGATCTCATTTGGTTTCATGTTTAGATTGCTCTAACCTCATGTAATCTTCTCATTAGGTACCAAATACCGAAGTTGAGGATATTAAAACCAATAAGGATAACTCAAGCTTCTATGGAGTAATTAATGAAGAGAAGACCATACCTGCACTTCAGGGCCATGAGAAGGTTGTTACTGAAGTTATGGAAACCTCGATTTTTGTTGCTTCAATGACAGAAGAAACCGAACCACCAGTAGAGGAGACTGAAGAAACTGTTGCCACGATTGTAGAAGTTGCTCTAGTAATCGAGAACCGTATAGTGGTGCATGAATATCCAAGTGCAGGAGTTGCTTTTGATCATCCATTTGATGCATCACTCCCGTATCATGAACTAGTTTGTGGGTTCAGCGTTCCCACTGGATATGCGGGCTTGTACGAGAAAATATGGAAGAAGTTCGGCCACATAATTGTTGATAGGAATCCTGGATGTGCTTATGTCTTAACCATGCAAGTAAATGTTATCTTGCGTGTTATAAGTGATATATGCACTAGGGCCAGATATACTGTGATTCCAGATGTACTCTTTGATTGGGAGTTCAATTTGGAGAATTCCGAAAGACTTGGCTTCAATATAAAGTGGCTTCATAAGAAAATAAATGCTATCAAGGACTCATATGAGAACAAAACACCCTTTCCCAACGATGATGTGATGGAGAAAGAAGACAAGATTGCCAGACTGATTGAAGAGCTGAACAAGGAGAAAGCGGCCTTGCAAGTCTGAAGGATGCAGAGGAGCGAAAATCTTTCTTTGCTGATTTTCTTTGATTTCCTTTTCATAATCTCTTGAACTTCTGAACTTCTGAGAGATGTGAGGTTTTTATTTGGGTTTTGATATTGGCTTGAATTGGTAGATGATTGAGGATTTTCTTTTGGATCTAATATAGATTTTCTTTTAAGTAAAATGAACTGAATTTTGATAAATTGCTGAATTCAAATACTGATTGCAATCATTGCAAACGTTTTGGAGGAATTGAAATACAATGAAATAAAATCCTAAATGCCAAATCCAGACATCATGAATGCTCAAACGTCCAGTACCTCAAACGCCCAATAATTTCAGACAAATGCCTTAATCCAATTCTCGTGAATTACTGGCAGGGTTCTGCCATCTGTGTTGATCAGTTTGTAGTATCCTCTGGTTATGGATTTAGCAATCGTAAATGATCCTTCCCAATTGGAGATTCTTGCAGAATAGAGATCACGTTTAGTTGCCTTGAGAACCAAATCTCCTTCCTCGAATTTGTTCGGTTTAGTAGTTCGCGCCTTGAATATCTTATGTTGATTCCATGGATGTGGCATATATGGACACTCATGCAGAGGGGAGTATCCAACATACTGTCGGTCATGCTTAGCCATGTCTTCAGCAATAAACCTTTCGATAGAATGACAAATTTGAAGGGGATTTGAGCATAACCATTTGGTGTAATATTACTGAGGTGAAACTATCCACTCGTAGCTTTTGGTAATCGCTAATTTGTTAGTAGGGAGAAGTCCCCGGACCAGAGTAGCATATTTCAACATTGGTATTATTGGCGCATGAAGAGGAATAAGACTTTACTGAGTTCGTAACCTTTTGATGAAAGAATGTGAACTTTATCCAGGCTTCTATATGAGTTCCGTCAAGCTTTAACTTATTCCAGATGCTCAAAAGGTGGAGTATCCTTTACTTCTTCTGAGTCAGAGCCCTCTTCGATAGCAGTACGTGTTGAAGACATTGGATCCCTCTTTCCAGCGTGAATCCAAGTTCGTCCAAGGATCATGTCATATCCCGGGTCTTCTCGGATTATGTAAAACTTGGTCTCGGTGCAGGCCAAATTTTATTTGGATTTGAGGAAGATATATCCATATGCATCTCTAGAAGTCCCTTCATGATCCCTGATTTCCATGGGAGCGTGAGTAGCCTCTTGTCGGGTAATGCCAGCGGCCCTGACAGTTTTCAAAGGAATAATGTTGTCGGCATTGCCGACGTCAACAATTGCTCTCTTGAATTTATTTCCTTTAATATGCATTGTGGTGAGAAGTCCCCAGTCATACATTTCTTTGTCAGTGGCCGAAGGTTCAGGAGGTACTTCTGGAATTAGCAGGCGTTTTCCAGACACTAAGTGATTCAAAGCTGTGAACATTTGTCCCCTTTGAGCCTTTGACAAATAGAGTAATTCGCAGACGTGCTCTATCAATGACTGGACCGCTTCCTTGACTGGTTCTTCAGAGATGGAGAAAGTCCTGACTGGGAGGGGGTCTCTGTGCACCCCTTCAACCCCCAGATTAAGTTCTCCTGACTCAACCTTTTCCCTGAATATGCGTTTCAAAACTTTTCAGCTACTTGTGGGGTGATTGACGAACCTGTGGAAGCGACATTAACGATGATTTTCCATGTCTTCCTCAGTTGGCTCTCTCCTGACATATGGCAATTTGATTGCACCATCTTGGATCCAGGCGTCCAGCATCTCGAGCGCTTCTCCAGTGGGAAGAGGAAAGTCGGGTGCATCTTGATCAGGAGTCTCTGTGCGTTGGACAGGGGATTGTGCCTCTGTTTTGTCCTTCTTTTGTGTTTTTGGAGGAGCAGAGGTATGCTTACTCGGAGGTTCAGTCTTGCACTTGCTCCCTTCTGCGA
This sequence comes from Papaver somniferum, assembly GCF_003573695.1. NCBI lineage: Eukaryota > Viridiplantae > Streptophyta > Magnoliopsida > Ranunculales > Papaveraceae > Papaver > Papaver somniferum. The sequence continues at coordinate 15,681,518 of NW_020620825.1, read as the reverse complement.
CAACGTTCATGGAGGACTGAATGTTGTACTGCTTGTTGATCAGATGTTTGCTTCCTCGAGTGTCTCGCGATTCTTCAGTCTTTGTAGATTTTTATCTTTCCAACAGAGCAGGTGCAGTAGTTGCCGATCTCTTCGCAGCCTCGTGAAGCTCCGAGAAAGTTTGGAAACGAATATTTTTCAGTAAAACTTTGTAGACCGGGATCATGCCATTGATGCATAAGTCCACCAGCTGCTGCTCCGTGAAATTATGATCATGGCAGTTCAGGGCCTGGACTCTGAATCTTTTCACGTAGTCATTAGGATTTTCACTGACCCTCTGAAACATTTCTCCAAGATCAGAGAGAGTGACTTGTTCTGATACAAAGAAGTACTTTCCGTAGAAGGCATTTATCATCTCTCCCCAATTATTGATGGTCCCTGGTGCGATATTGTTGTACCAGGTGTATGCCCTTCCTTTCAAAGATTTTGAAAATTCCTTGAGGCGAACAACATGGTTGTGTTCGTGTTCTCCCAAAGCTTCCAGGAAACGAGAAACATGTTCTCGAGCATTACCAGTTCCATCATACAGAGTGAAGGTCGGAGAAGTATAACCTTTCGGAAGAGGGATTCTTTGCGTAGCGGCAGGATATGGAGGCTGGTGACGATGGACATGTGATGTCTTATCTTTTCCACGGTTCTCCAAAAGGCGCTCCAAATCTTCCAGAGTAATGAAATTTGATGATTCCTTTGCTGATGGATCGTCTGCAGCTTTGCGGACTTCGTCATCATCCACTGTATGAATTGGAATCACCTCAGGATCATCATCTGAGGATTTATCCTTCTCTTTTCCTTTTCCTTGAGTTTTCTCTGACATCTTGTCAGTGAGAACCTTCAGTTGGTTAAATAGATCCTTCTGTGTTGCATCCATGTCAGTTTGATTCTTTGCAAGAGTCTCCTGCACCTTGATGAGATCATCCATAGTAGGTGGTGGATTCCCCCTGACTTCTTCGGGATGTCGGCCGAACAAGGTATGATCTTCCATGTTAGCGTGAGTAGGAATAACGTTACCACCGTCAGTGTTAGAGGCCGGAATGGTTTCCGGTATATCCTCATTGTTATTGTTGCTAGTGCTAGCGTCGTTTGTGTTGGAACCTGTAACTAACCCAGACCTAAGACCAGCCATCTTTGTGAGAATGTGAGATTTCAACCGAGAGATTAATCTTCCACTGTGGTCGCCAATCTGTAGACGGGGAAAAACGATTTGCTGGTTTTTACGGAATTGAGGAGACGACCATGTGGAGACTCCTTGAACCGAGCGAAATGTTGAACCTCACACAGATGCACTGCAAGAAGGGAGTTATTTAAGTTCGAGAGATAAATCTGTAGGACTCTGACCTAAACCAAGAATAATGGCCGTTCCAGAGTCAATTCGGTCACAAGAAAGGATGGGTTGATCTGTAGGAGGCAAGCTGAGAAATGTGTGGGATCAATGGTGATCTGATATTGTAGGTGTGTTGTGAACTCAGCGTAAGAACGCTCTGAATGATTGAATTTTACTCAATTGAGAGTGATCGCTCAGACAATGAGTTCGTGTAGACGAAATATTGTCTGTATAAACCTGCCGAGAATTCCTTGTTTTAGACGAATGTTCGAGTATTCGAATCTTGTCCTTTCAATCAGGATTCATAGACATCTTATAATGCTGGAGTTGAAAACACCATGATCCCATGAAGTGTGACAGTTGTTGGAATCATAGAGTGGGGAAGTGGGAAATCATGTCAAAACCAGTTGCTCATTGTGCAGAGACTTGGTTAATTTTCCACCCACTACTTTGCTGACTCTTCCAACTGATTGCATGACTTGCTCAAATTCTCATTGTGTGTATGAACACACGTGCTGTAGACCGCCATACCAAAACCCTAGTTAATATCCCCCCATGTGACACGATTGATGTCTCGTGATTGTGGAGTCAGTTGCTGACTTTATGGGACGATGAGCCCTTGTATTTGCTGAGTTGAACATAATTTGCAAATGTTCTGAGACTCATGAATTAAATGTCTGCTGAGACGAGGTATTATTACGTTGATAACCTAATATGAGCAAGTGTTGCTGAATTGTTGAATATTGATAGTTGAACCAATATTCTTTAATCTGAGAAAATATTGTAGGTTTGAGAAAATATTACTAGTTTGAGCAAGTATTGACGGTTTGAGCAAATATTACTCGTTTGATAAATTTTTGGTAGCAGGACCAAATAAAATATTAATTTAAGATACTGACTGCTAGGTCGAGTGCAATAAATAAAAGCGTTGATTATGGGACCAACATAAAATTATCAGTATTTAAATCTGCTCAGAAACACGTTTTTGCAGAGCTCTGGATTTAAAAACCCTAATGTTACTTAAATTGATGATTTATTGAAAATCACCCGCACAGAGAAAAGGGACCGGCTACCTGGGATGATAAGTCCACCATGTAATGCCCAGATGCTCGAATGAGCAAAATACCAAAGTCTCTTGAAGACCAGTTGGTGAAAGAATGATTAAATGCTGGTTTAATCATTTATTAAAATAATGCTCGTGTGAGCGTCAGATAATAAAACCTAGTCATGAAAAGATGAGGGTCCGACCAAGAGGTCATTGACCGGCTCTTGGTGTGCGGGACCAATTGATGGTTGTTTGAGCAAACCTTTCTTTGTTTGGAAAGAGTTTGAACCTAATATGAGCAATTGAGCAAATTAGGTTAAAATCATTAAAACATGTGTGACCGGCTGTTTGCAAGCCTTAGGACCACCCTTGGTCGGTCAAGGGGATGTGCCCATGTCACCGTAGTGTCCTTGTCTCAGTCCTGAGAGTTTCAATATTTTTCGATGCGCGTTCGAGCAACATTTTGAGAAAATATGCTGAATCCAGGGTTTTGCTGAAACTAGGAAAATACATGAGATGATGAAAAATGATAAATAAAACAGGGAATTGCAGGTGTAGGACCGGCCACGGCTAGGGCATGGCCGGCCGGCTGACAAGTACGGTCCCACACTTTCCTAGTTTTATGTAATTTTATGTATTTTCTCTGAATTGAGGGAAAATCCATGAAACTGGAGAGTTTTATGAAATTAGGGAAGTTCCATGAGATGAGAGAAATAAAATAATAATAAAACAAGGAATGATGGAGTGTGGGACCGGCAATGGCCAAGGCATGGCCGGCCGGCTAACGGGCACGGTCCCAGGACACTCTTCCCAATTTTATGTAATTTTCATGATTTTAGGGAATTTTCATAAAATCAAAGAGATTTGTTGAAACCAAAGTATTTTGTTGAAATCAGGGAGTTTTCATGAAATGAGGAAAACGAAACAAATAATAATAATAAAATAAGAGGCGTGTGGGACCGGCAAGGGCATGATCGGCCGACTAGAGCCCCGTCCCACGAGTTTTCTTAATTTTATAATATTTTTCATGGGTTTAGGAAAAATTCATGAAATCAGGGAATTTTCATGGATTGAGGGAAATAATAAAATAATAGGGAAGCGGGAGGTGTGGGACCAGCCACGGCTAGGGCATGGCCGACCGGCTGGTGCTCGATCGCATGACACCTTTCCCTAATTTTATTATTTTCTTTGACATAAAGAAATATCATGAGATTAGAGAATTTCCTTGAAACGAAGGAGATTTGATCGAATGAGAGAATTTTCATGAGATCAGGGAAAATGATAAAATATGATAAAAATATAAAATTGGGCGTGGGTCTGGTCAAGGAATGACCGGCCGTCTGGTGAGCCCAGTCCCCTGGCGCCTTTGCTAATATTTTATTATTATTATTTTTCCTTTCTATTTTGCATAGGTTCATCGTTCATCCGTATTTTGAAATGCTCGTCTGCGCATTCAAATGCTGGTATGTGCATTATTGCTAAGTACACTTGCACCTTTTTAGTCAGGGCTTATTCGATGCTCAGATGCCTGCACGTTGAATATTTATTACTAACCCATGGAATTCTGCTGGGAAAACCATAAATTAAAGTAACGAAACATTCGAAGAATCGTAGAATATAGTTGAATATTCGTCTAGGATCAGAGATAATTAATTGACGACTCTATACTAGAAGAGCTTCCTATCTAGGAGCATTAATTATCTGAGAGTTGAGCAATATGAACTTGCTGGAGTGTCATATCTCTCCTATATAGTCAGGAAAACCTGGTTGCATCCTGAAGACGTTGTTGTTATATACTAGCAGGAACGCTGTCTAGGAGCCGTCCAATATTTCGATTCTATATAGAAATAATTACTGAAATTGCTCAGTATCCATGAGATGTGTCGTGGCCTCAGCTGGGAGGCTACACATCTACATATACTCTGAGAGACAGCCTTCTTAGTCAGAGGTTTTATGGCATGAGCTTTCACGCTTTATTGAGATACATGAGTCTAAATACTCATCCGATTGCCGGATCCGAATTATGTATAATTATGGTTTTACGATTTTTCCCTTGTCGAAAATCCACCATCTACAATGATCAAAATTTCTTCTGCTAGTATACAAAGGCAAGAGATGATGGACTGTTTATATAAGAAACCCCAGACATTACAAGTCGAAACGTGGATTCTTTTCCCATAAAGACTAAACAAGTTAGTTGTGGTTTCTACTGAAACCCTAAATCCCGAATCAGAGTCATGATGAATGGGAGAAGCGTGACAGTACTGGGGACTGACCGTTCAGGTGTAGTCAACATTACGACTATGAATTGATTGTCTGGCAGACCGCGTATTTCTCTATAAAGTTCATATAGTTACACTTCGTGGATGATTACTGTCTACGTGGACATTGGTCTATCATCCAGAGACATGAAGAAGATTTAGAAAACGATATGCCAAGGGATTATGGTTCAAAAAATAATCTCTAAAGAAACGTCTCTACAGCAAAACTGCTCAAATAACCAGAAAATATCTACTTCGACAAAAAAAAAAAATCTCAGAGAGGTTCATAAGTAAGACTAATCATCATATTCATCGGAGTCATCATATTTGTCAGAATTATTAGATTCATCATTATCATCTTTCGCGGAATCCTCTTCGAGTTCTTCGTCGGAATCACTATCAGGGCCGTTGACGAAGTCTGGATGAATATCAGGATCGCTGTATAATGAGTCCTGGTATTCTTATTCTTTACGCTCAGCTTCAAGGTCAGCTTTGACCAGCCTCTCGATCTCCATGGTACGCAGGTATGGCTTAATCTTGCGATCCTGCGGCACCCACACGGGTTCATCTACCGAAGCATCAGAATCAGAGGGTACACCATCGGCTTGAGATCGAAGTTTCTCCTCAGCTGCTACTACTCTGTACCGGACTCGGTCCCTTCTTCGTCTATGATCGTCCAACTTGTCATCCTATGTTTTTCTATTCATGAGCTCATCACAAGTGACTCTCCGGTCATTAAGAGGCGTTCTAGGCTTCGTTCTCTCAGCATGGTTCGTCTTAGCTCGCTATTTGACTGCGGAAGCTTTGGAATCCTCTTCAGAAGATCTGGAAGAGTGATAATAATCATAATCACTGCTGCTGCTAGAAGTCACCATCATCTGGAACCAAATCAGAAGCACGGGATTACAGCTATCCTAATATTGATTTCATAATGAAAAATTTAATCCTCAACTCTTACCTATTTACGATTTCATGAACTTAGTGATAACAACGTAAAACTTTGAAAACTTGCTCGTTTCTTCAAACCTGCAAGGACGAGCAAAAGTTAAAGTCAAACACCTGACTTTACATGAAACCATGAATGATCCATATAACCTTCCGTATGAACATTCGCTGATTTTTCCGTGCACACACACTATAAAATCACCAAACGCATGCGTACACTACGAGTTAACGAATTCACCAAATACTATTTGCTTTCAGCAATTCTCCATTGGTCAAAGTTTGATTTTTCTTTTTAAACAAAACGTGAACAGGTCACATAATTTAAAAAAAAAAAATTGGTGAGTTGATAACTCACGTAACTTATATAAAAAAAAAACTTTTGCTCAAACGAGCATTCGTCTATAAAACGAGGGTCTTTACTATTTTTTGTAAAAGTCTACATGTTCCAAACAAAGTTCTGAAAGTTCACACATAAATTTTATCATGAACTACAAGTCTTTTCAAAATTCCTTTAACTCTAAAGATTGTTATTTACTGCTTCTACTACGAACAAACCTACGTTCCTAAAAGTATTTGTGAAGTTTCATGCTTTCAAGATAAATTTCGGTTTTCATGAACCCTCATAAAAAAAAAAAATCTCTACTGCAACTAGACCATGTCTATTCAATAATATATGTGTCTCTTTCATATTAGGGATTTTTGCTCGTTTCTTAAATTATTGAATGAACGTCCATACGTCTTTTCAAAAAGCAACAAAATTTCATAAAACCTACGCATACATGCACACATGGAATTTTGTTTTCAACAACTCATGGAAAATTCATGAAAACACCAAACACAAAAAAACAATTTACGCACCTGGTCGTTGCCGGCCGGAAACTGGCCGGACGGTCGTTGAACGCCGACGACTCTTTTCCCGGCGTGGCAAATTTTTCTCCTCATGTTGCTCAGACGTGAGGATGATGGACAGCTGGTCGGTCAAGTTTGGAAAATTAAAAAAAATAATTAGGGTCTCTTCCCTTTTATATCAAATTTATTTCCAAAACCTTATAAAACATGGGCTTCCTTTTTTGGACTCGGGCCCGTAAATCCTAAATCGACTAAAACTGGACTTCCCACCGACCAAATCAGAGATGCTTCATCTCTCCGTACTCACGGAATCGCACTCGATCAACTATAATAGTCCTCACCTGCACATTTGCTCGTACATGACACCATTGAAGTAAATCGAGGATTCTGAAAGTACCTTTGCACGACTGAATTCAAACCGCTGATCCCGTCGATTGAAAATCACCATTTAATGCTTACTTTGGAACATGACTGTCCCTTACTAAACAGGGGAGTTAATGTAGATGGTGGATTTTCAACAAAGGACAAAATCGTAAAATCATGATACATGTTTCTGACACGGCTTTAAGGCATGTGACGATTCATATTTTACGAAGCCATGATGAATATGCATTTCGGAAGGCCTCCACTAGCTGAGCGTTCGATACCTCGCATTTCATTATGCCCTCTATGTAGAATAATATAATTGGGAGGTTCTCCGTAAGATTGAGAGCAATAACGCCTTAAGGACGTCGGTGATACTCACTGTTCCCTGACTACATGAGAGAGACCCCCATCTACATAAAAGAATGATTAGGAGGTTCTACGTAAGATTGAGAGAAATAACGCTTTCAGGATGTCGGTGACACTCACTGTTCCCTGACTATGTAGAGAGACGTGTATGGACCCAGGCGGTTCTCCGTAAGATTGAGAGAAATAAATTCTTCAGGATATCGGCAACACTCGCTGATTCACTGACTATACATTAGAGATTAAATTCTACCGTGACATTCACCACTGACTTCCTAGAAGATAATCTATCTTATCTCATTACTCCTATTTCATGATCGAAATCGTAATAGATAAATGTATTACTCCGATTTCATGATCGAATCCGCGGATGATCTCATGAAATGGTAATAGATATTACTCCGATTTCATGGTCGAACCCATGGCTGGTCTCATGAAATGGTAGTATCACCACTTATTTTATTACTCCGATTTCATGATCGAATCCACGATCCCACGGAATGGTAATACCTATTTTATTATTCTGAATTCATGGTCGAATCCACGGATGATCATAAGGATTGATAATAAAAAACTACTCACTTTTTTTACTCAGTTTCATGAATCATTCTCCACTGAATTTCATAAATTAGTGATAAATACTCAACAATCGGGCATCTGGACTACCACTGAGTAAGCGCCATAAAATAGTGCAAGTGTACTCGACAATGATGCACGAACGAGCACCCAAATGCGCGAACGCACATCCAAAATATGGAAAAATGAGGAATCCTGCACAAAACAGGAGAGAGAAAATAGCAATATTAAAATAATGGAGAAGCGCCCATGGGCGGGCCCACCGGCTGGCCAGCCGTGCCCTAGCCGTGGCCAGTCCCTTGCTTCCTCCATTGTTTTTCCTTATTTTTGTTTTTTTCATAAACTCATGAAGACTCCTCCATCTCAGCAACTTTCCTAGTTTGAGCAAAACTCATGGTTTCTCCATATTTTGTGGTTTCCCCAATTTTGTGTAGTTTCACGAAAAATAATAATAAAAAATAGGGAAAGGTGTTGCGGGACCGGGCAACTTGGTCGGTCGTCCATGCCCTAGCGGTGGCCGGTCCCACACCTTGCAATCCCTTATTTTTTCATAAATTGTTATTTTTCTCATCTTGTGAAACTCCCCTGTTTGCAAAATCATGGTTTCTCCGTATTTTCTCAAATATTGCGCAAACCATGAAAATGCCAAAAGTCAACATGGTCACACGTCTGACTAGGATACTCACGAAAAATATATTAAAACATTATTATTTTAATGTTCACAAAATATTGATCAAAGGAGCATACTTTCTCATTCGAGCAAAATCGAGGATTTCAGTCAAAGATCGAACTCTTCTGAAAATCCGAAATATTGCTCAAACACACATCATAAAATGATGAAACTCTCATGACTGAGACACGAGCATTATGGAGACACGGGCACGCTCCCTTGACCGACCAAGGGAGGCTCTAAGGCTTGCAACGAGCTGGTCCCACACATTTTCACACTTTTGACCTAATTTGCGCAATTTCTCATATTGGATCCAAACTCTTCACAACCAACTCAGAGTTTGTGCAAACACCCATCAGCGGTCCCGCGACCGCTAAGTCTCATATTGGTCGGTCCCCAACTTTTCTATAATTAGGTTTTATCACCTAATGCTCAATCGAGCACTATTTCAATAAATGAGGAAACTGACATTTATTCGTCATTCCTTCATCGACTAGTCAACTCAAGACCCTGAAATACGCTCACTCGAGCAATTGGTCATCACATGGACGTTCACAGGCCCATGTGGTCGGTCCCTCCTTCGCTCATGACCTATTTTCAGCAATTCATCAATTAATGAGCAATCGATCAAAAATTGGGGTTTTAAACAAACGCTCAACAAATCATCATTCTGAGCAGTTCAAACGCTAAATAAATTCATATTGATCCAGCAAACAACATGCGGATTAATTATATAATATTTGGTAATCTACCAATATTTTAATTAATATTTTATTGGGTCACGGCACCAATAAATAATCCGTCAAATTGAGCAATCACTCAATTGCTCGAATATTGACCGAACTATCAATATTCAGTAATTCGTCGAATTGAGCAATACTTGCTCAATTGCCCAACTATCAATATTCAGTGGTTTATCAGTAATCCGTCGAATTGAGCAATCACTCAATTGCTCGAATATTGATCCAACTATCAATATTCAGTAATTCGTCGAATTGAGAAATAGTTGCTCAATTGCCTAGCTATCAATATTCAGTAATTCGCAATACTTGCTCAATTGCTCGAATAATTGATCCAACTATCAATACCCAGTAATTCGTCGAGCAATACTTGCTCAGCTACTCGAATGTTCCTCTGAGCAATTCGTCATTCATGCTCAATTCAACAAAACCTAGACTCATTGTCTAAATCAGTCAACGTGACTAATTAAATGCACGTCTATCATGCAGACTCCATGATTTGTGAGACATCAATCACGTCACAAATGGGGGATATCATTTAGGTTTTGGTTTGGCGTCCTATAACACGTGGATTCATCCACAACGAGAAATGTGAGTAAGTCATGTCAACGGTTGAAGGAGTTAGCAAAGTAGTTAGTGAGTGATAAACCAAGTCTAAGCACGACCTGGAACTGGTTTCACCACGATCTCCCATTTCCCCACTCTTTCACTCAAAAAACCGTCACGCTTACATGGATCAGGGTGTTCATCATTCTTGCAACATAAATAAGTCCAAAATCGAGGACAACGGACAACATTATCATCATCGATATTCGTCTACAAAAAACTCGATTAAAAACTTATTCACAGAACTCAATTTTAGCAGTTCACCAAAAATTGCAGAAACCTTCAACACATCCAGAATCCTTGATCATCACTGATCCCACACAATTCGCAGCTTCCCTCCTACAGATCAAGCCATCTCCCTCTTTGCGACCGAATTGACTCTGGAACGGCCATTGACTTGGTTTAGGCCGGAGTCCTACAAATTGATATCTCGAATCTAAGCACTCCCTTTCAAGTGCATCTGTGTGAGGTTGAGCAGTTTGGCCGGTTCGAGGAATCTCCATTGCACGATGATTTCCTCATTCCCTAAAAAACCAGCAAACCGTTTTTCCCCATCCACATCGAGAAATCAATCTGTACAATCCTGTCCTAAACCAAGAAATGGACGTTCCAGGATTTCTTCGGTCACAAAGTGAAGGAGAAGGGTTGGTCTTAGGGAGGGAAGCGAATAAAGTGTTGAGACCAGAATAGTTGATTCTGAAGGTGTGGTTTATTTACGACTTGTATCAGAAAGTAGAACTGGCTAGCAGGATGGAAATCTAGCAGGTGATTTCTGGATACTGTGTTATTCTCTGACCAAAACTTGTCATTTGGTGGAAATAGGTGAAACCTATTTATACAAGTCGTAGTAAAACGTACCCTGGTCTCGTAGGAAGTGAAAACGATTGAGTAGCGGAAGAGTGGAGTAACGTGTAACGTCAGAATTTATGCTTCCATGATGAAGGAAACATTTACACCATTACTTCTTGCTATTGCTAACCGCCCTTATTCATGACACTTTCTTGTAACGGGGGTATTGCACGTCGCACGCTGCAAACCATCAGACCAATACCCTGATGAGTATCCCCAGTTTGTGACATGTTTGATGTCTCGAGTGTTTTCGTGGAAAACATGTAGCACTTTGCTACGTGTGGCAATTTAAAATTAAGAGGCTTACCGCAGAAAAATAGCATGTGATGATGTTAGGCTTGTCTTGGCTGGTCGCCTGAAACTTGCCACAAGCCTGCCGTCTTGGTGGCGAACTTTGATGGCTGAGATTGCATCTCATGATGAAGGGTAGCCGTTGATTATGGCTACCTTCTGTTGGCGCCTGGTAATAGCGCAATGGCACCTTTGGTGCATGCCAGTGGCATTGAAGCATGGCTGGAATGGCTCGTGCATGTCAGTGGCCTGGTGGTGCAAGTGGCGTCTGGCATAGCCATGGACACTAGATTTAAGCGGCGGGTCTCCTAAAAGTTACCCCAAGTCTGTCGGTTCGGTGGCAAACATGGATGGTTGTGATCGCATCTCATGAGGAAGGGTAGCCATTGATTATGTATACCTTCTGTTGGTGCCTGGTAAAGGCACAATGGCACCTTTGGTGCATGCCAGCGGCATAACATCATGGCGGGCATGGCTCGTGCATGCCAGTGACACGGAGGAATGGATGGCATAGTTTGTGCATGCCAGCGGCATGATGGTGTAAGTGGCGCCTGGCGTAGCCATGGCCACGAGATTTAGGCGGCTGGTCGCCTAAAAGTTTCCACAAGTCTGTCAGTTTGTTGGCGAACTTGGATGGCTGAGATTTGTAATTCAGGAGAGAGGGTGGCCGTTGATTATGGCCATATCTTGTTGTATAGCAAAGTGGCGCCATTAGTACAGTGGCGTCACCGTGGCATTGTGGCGTGTTCACGCCTGTTGCGTTGTAGCATGGACAAAACTAGGATTTGGCTCCGTGGCGAAAGTTAGGGCTTGGCGGCATGGCCAACGCTAGGATTTGGAGATGTGGCCAAAGTTATGGCTTGGCGGCGTGGACAAGGCTAAGATTTGGCGTCGTGGCCAAAGTTATGGCTTGGTGGAATGGACAAGGCTAAGATTTGGCGTTGTGGACAAAGTTAGGGCTTGGCGGCGTGGCCAAGGCTAGGATTTGACGCCATGGCCAAAGTTAGGGCTTGGCGGCGTGGCCAAGGCAAGGATTTGGCACCGTGGAAAAAGTTAGGGCTTGGCGGCATGGACAAGTCTAAATTGGCTCGTGGCATGTTGTGGACTATGACCAAAAATTAGGGCTTCAGCTAATGCTACTGAAGCAAAAGTCTTGTTTCGATCATGAAATCCTAATTGGATTCCATTATGGCATTGGCCACGAACATAAAGTGGATTAACACGTAGTGGCGTCATTTGTGGAACATTGGCATGTTACTACGGCAGAGTGGCATGTTGGCATGCCGACTAATTTTTTGTGGCAGGGCGCGTTTGGATTTCCAGTTAGTATGGTGGCGCGGCAGGGTGCGTTTGGCCTTTAATGTATGGCAGCCAGTTTAGAGCGACTTGATTGGTCAAGAAAAGGGGTTCGTCCAAACATAAGGCGCGACCACACCTCTAGTGCTTATGACGCATTTAAAGTGACCCGTTTGGTCGGTAGTAAGGAGAGGGACCGGCCAAGCATGGGCGTGGCTACACTTCTGGTGTGAGTGTGGCGGCTTTAGAGCAACCTGATTGGTTGATGGGAAATGGGGCCAGCTAGTATAGGCCCAGTCACAACTTATGTGCATGTGGCGGGTTTAAGGCGACCTGATTGGTCGAGGGAAATAGGGCCGGTTTAGGATGGGGCGTGGCCAATGGAAAGTGGCGCCATATGGCCTAAGGCATGACCACGCCTCCCTTTGCTGCCGCGGATCCCTGTTTTCTGATTCTGGGCAAGGTTTTGCACCTACTGATCCATTGCGGATTAATTACCTAGTTTGCCTAGGCTTACTTTCGACAAGCAAGGTCTAGTATACTGCGCAATGCGTAAAAGTAATTGGTTGAGTTCTATATGTTGACACAGAGTTCTTTAAGTTCATTTTCAGAGAGCAGCATGCTTTCTGATTGAATACCTTATGCAAAGACCTTATCCTTGATATTTGGAAATTCGTGCTACTCTGCTGCGAGTGAACACAAATTTTCATGCCATATCAAGGGTTTAGCCGGGGGAACATAGTATAGAAAACATTCAAAGAAACTTATATTAGGTGACTATAGGCAAGGCGCCGAAATTTACAGAACATCTGGGATGGTTGTTACATGCGCCAGTCTGGATAAATTTCATGTAAGTATATTGAACGTCTCAATAAACGTGCCGGAGGAGAGGCTGACACTCATGGCTCCGTTTTCTTACAGAGTGACGTCACATCAGATGTATGGTTTTACAATTCTAACCCTAAGCTAAAAACCACCATCAACACCTCCAAAAAGTGCTCCAAATCTTCACGAGTGATGAAACTTGATGGATCCTTCGCCGGTGGGTTGTCTGCAGCCTTGCGGACTTCATCATCTTCCAGGATGTGGATTGTGGATATTTCAGGATCAACAACTGAGGATGTTTCCTTAGATTTTCCTTTTTCCGGCTGACGTTAGGGTTGAGCTTGTTCAGGTATCAACTTGTCTGTGAGAGTCTTGAGATAAGTGCATAACTCTTTCTGTGTTGTAAACATGTTTGTTTGATTCTTGCGCAAAAACTTCATGTTAGAATATTGATCGGTTGAACCAACTAGCGTTGGTATGTCAAGTTAGTTGTCAAAATGCATTCTTGATTTAGCATACTAAAGATAGTTTTAGACTAGATTAAGTCTAAGAAGTAGAATCGAAGCTATCCTTGAAGGATGAAGTTTGAAGACTACAAGAAGACATCAACAAGTACTTCATCAACAAAGGTATGTGATAATTGATTTCATTTGGATTCTTGTTCAATTCTACCTTTCTAATCTATCCAAACAAATGCTCACTATATGGAACAATTCCTATGACGGTAAATGTACATTTATGTATCTATACTCGAGGTTATTTGATCCAAGACTTTTGTGACCATAACCTTTATCTATGGAAAGGTTCTCATGTTATAATGAATGAGATTACGAATTCAACGAGACAAGAATCACTCAATTCCGAGTTATAACGATGAAGTTATGAGTGATTTATTAAAGTAACAATTATAAGTGTTGATGTAAATGTTATAGTTCGTTCGTAGGCAACAATCCACAAACTGTTTGTAACAGTTCACAGACTTGAAGCCCAATTACGTGACAAAAAATACGAAAATATGATAAGACGAAATCAAGAGTAATGACTACCTGCAGTTTTGTCGCCCAACCAAAAACAATACCCTGGGGCAAGGATAAGACCTATTAATAGGGGGATGTTGATTAAAACCTCTACTTAGGGGGGCATGATAATACCTTAACGAAAAACCCTCAGACCCATAATATTAACATTATTGTTTTACAACATAGGGATTCATAAGGAACGCGCAAAGAAAAAAGGGGGACGGACAAATAAAGTGCGGTCAAATAACCAAACAAACAACAGAGGAAGGTATGGGTTTAAACTTTCATGACAAAACGAAATTATCGCCTACTAACAAACCTATATATTAAAAAAAAAAAGGTGATCATACACCTACTGATATATTCAAAGGCGAAGAACAGAGACAAGTATGGGAATAAAATAGGTAAGAGAGGTGTTATTATCCTTTTCAGAAAAATAAGACATGGAAATAATAAAGGATATCAAATCTAAAATAGATAGAAACATAGAAAATAGAAATATACTTTCCTTGTCTGCAATTAAACACATGTAATACAGAATTAAGAAAAGAGGAGTGTTTAGAATCCATGCCCCTCAAGCTTGGGAGCGCCCAGTCACACAAAAACAGAAGAAGAAAAAAGGTTCATATTTGAAACAAAAGTTTAAAGATTATCCTGAGACACATCTTGGTCTTGTGCGGAGATTTCATCATCAAGATTCATATCCTTAGAAAACTCACCACCAACTCCACCTTCCTTAAGATGATCCTCTTGAAGATAAGGGTCTTCATCATCTTCCTCGCTCTCATTATACTCATCACTCTCAGATTCAGAGATTTCATCATCAAGATTCGTATCCTTAGCAAACTCACCACCAACTCCACCTTCTTTGGGATGATCCTCTTGAAGATAAGGGTCTTCATCATCTTCCTCGCTCTCATTATACTCATCACTCTCAGATTCACGAAGCACTTCATCAGCAGGAACTTCAGGAGGCACCAAATCTAATAAGGTGATAAGCACGACTGATATGGTATGCAAGATTGGACTTAATAAAAATATCACGTGCGACACTTTTATTGGTATTCTCCACAGCAACCTCCATCAATCTCTGAAGATAAGAACATTTCCTTCTCGCCTTTTCAACAACGCCCTCGGTCACCGCGTTCTTTTCGCTCCTTCGAAAGGTCGGACTTCAATTTATTGATGGTAAGCTGATGTGACTCATCATATACTACAAAGGCTTAAAAGTTCGAATTAAAAAAAGAGCAAAAAAATAAGGAGGAGTGAGGAAATTCCAAATAAAGATAAAAGCTGAGGCAGTCAGCTCAATGTGAATACCTTTCCTCTGAGAAGTTAGATGATGGGATAAGGCAAGACCGTTATTTTTAATTATCTCCATACACTTATTAAAATCATCACAAACCAAGCCTTGAAGGAGGGATCGAATCCTTTGCTCTCTTTGGGAAAGAGCGTTATTTTCCTTTACTAACTTATCATAGGAACTTTCAAGTTTCTTATATGATATTCTCGGAGTTGGTTTATATTCAAAGTTACATTTATTTTGCTCTGAATAATCTTCTCATTCTCGAAAGTTACTTTCTTTACCTCTTCATCACCTTGATTTTTCAAAGCGCGAAGAGATTCTTCCTGAGTAGTGCAAGTCTTTTGAAGAATGAGATAGTGTCGCGTAAACATCGTCTTTTCCTTTATAAAGGAACGCTTCTCTTCAGCAAGGGTTCGATTTTCATCTCACAAAGTTCAATTTCTTAAACTAGAGCTATATAATAATCCTGAAAGATTGGTTACTTGGGAACCTAGAAAGTCAGATTGATTACACAGATAAAGATTTTCATTCTTTAGATTATCGATTTGGTCAAGCATGTACGATGGTTATTGATTAATTGACTCAGTTGATTTTGCAACCTCTCATTTTCTGCAAAAGTGTCATCAACGGAATATTGATAACTAAACCTTTCCATGACACGCTTCTGCTTTAAGTCTTTACATGTGCGCGAGAAATTCAAAAAATGAGCCTAAGCACGACAAAGTTCAGAAACAATAATTGGAGAAAGTACATTACCTTTGAGCTCTTGATTTTTGGAAAGAATATTTTCAGATACAATAGATTCAGCTAAAAGATCCCCCTTTATCTTGGAAACCTGTTGAGAAAGTTCTTGGATGGTGTTGCTAGATTCATAGAATCCTTCAATTTGGATAATGCGACGACAAGATTCCTAAGAAAAGATAACACATAATATAATGGCGCGATAAGATAGCGCAAGTAGAAGATATAAATGCAAGAACACATACCAAGCGTTCAAAAGAGAGATTAACACTTGGGCCCAATTGAGAGAAAATCTCATTCCTAGTTGACTTGTTTGGAGAAGACTCACACAACAGCTTAGCAAGGGCGTCACAAATTCGAGATCGAGAAGGATCATCACAGGAAGATCGAGCACCATTAATAATTTCCAGCAGTAACTTAACTCCAGAATCAGCCCATTCAAGAACATCATCATTAGTAGAGGAAGTCTCAAGGGAAGGAGACGTAACCATGGTAAGTGGAGAAGCGGAAACAACAACACCATTCGGAGAAGTAGTAGTATCATCCTTTTAGGGAGCGATAACATTCTCAGGAATGGAGGCGGTGGTATCCTTCAAAGATGCAGTGGAATCCTTCAAAGACGCGGTGAAATCCTCAGTAAGATATCTAGTTCTATTAGAGGTCAACAGAAGAAGAAAGAGAGGCAAGATCAATATTAATAGCAGTGGGGGTGATTGAAGTGTGAGGCAATGGAGTAATGACACCAAACTTATATAAGACCACAGGAAAATAAACAGTTGTATCAATTTTGGAAGCGAGACAAACATTTTTAACCCTTCGCTTTTCACGGTTAGCATCTCCTTCAGCATCCTTCACACAGCAAAACTGATAAGAAACAAAGGCAACAATATTGTTTTTTTTTCAAAGGTGAAAAACATATGTAAAGGGTATTTCTTACTTCTTTGTTGTGCGAAGGTTTCCTTTTATGAGACTCGCTGCCTCCTAAACCCGAAGGAGGTTTAGGGTTTGCCACTTTAAGAATAGTATAACGATACATGAAGAACCAACTAACCTGCTAGGTGGATCCATGAATCAGAAAAGGATCAGCACAAAAGATGGTTTTGAGAAGATGAAGAAAATTTACAGAGTGGAGAAGAAGGAAAAGTAAAGTAAATCTCTTTCCTCACCAAAATTATTAAAATAAGATAATTGTCGAAAAGTGGAAAACGCTCAAATAGGAAGACGTTTCAGTCAAAAGGGAGATGTCCAACACGATATATTTACGCGTCTATATGACAAGCCCAAGTACTCCCGTGAGTTATCCCTGTGATATTGACGTCTTTGACACAATTCAGCTCTCTAATGGAGGTGTCGTCCTTATTTTCTCCCTGACTGCCCCTTCAAGGAAGCTTACCCCTAACGGGTTAGGTTAGGCTCTTCCCCCGGTGATATCAACAATCAGTTATTTTCGTAACCTCTTATCCCTCCACTGATATGATTTATGGTTACGAGATCGCACCCTAGGTGGGATTTCTCGAGGACCGAGCGTATCATAGTCAGGACTTCTCAAGAATGGCTGGAAACGCTCCAGATGCCCCAGACACGCTTGGATCAACCGTGTACCGTGGTGCTTTTATGGAGTTTCTACCCTCCTAAGGAGAGAGCTTATTAACCTGGACTTGTGACCCATCTAAATAGAAGTGGAATCTAATATCTTCATTTGTCTAAATGTCCTTCCACCACCACATATCCATATATATGGATCATGAAAGAACAAATTCATTGGTCTGCTTAGAACAAGACTTTTGGTGGAGCTTCTCAAAGTTTGACTTTTAACGCCACCTATACATTTGGTGGAGTGTATGATAACACGACGTTTTGAGCCCCTAAATGACAATGTCAACGGGTATAGAGTTGACTTTGTATGATTACCATTTCTAATATCAAATTTTGGACATTCTCTGCTGTTTTCTTTTTTATATCTCTCTTCGTTATTCATCACTGAAACATTGAATCAAAGCAAAAGCCTTGGGTGATTTGGTTCTCTTAAAGTAACCGAAGATCAATGAGAAACCATTTTGTTTTGAATTTGCTCAACAAGGGAGCAACGTCTAAGCTTCCAGAAAATGTAATCATCAACATACTTGTGAGGTTACCGGCAAAGTCAACATTACGATTCAGGTGCGTATGCAAGCAATGGCTTAAGTTAACTAGTGATCATGATTTTATTAAACTGCACTTCGAAATTGCTACTGAAAATGGAAACTTAAGACTCATGGTTGGTAGAGAAAACATGTATTCTACAAATTTAGGTTCAATATTTCATAATGTAAATCGTTCAAAAAAAATATTCCATAAGGAAGTTCTGGAGATCGATTACCCGTTCAAAGCTAGACGTTGGGGGATGTCTGTAGTGGGTTCTTGCAACGGGTTGCTTTGCGTAGCTAATCTTGCACAGCAGATTTGCATTTGGAACCCGTTAACAAACATGTACAAAGTAGTATCATCATTGTCTCTTGACGTACTGGGTTGTCATGGTAACATTCTTGGATTCAAATATGGATTTTGCTATGATTCTCATGCCGAGGAGTACAAAGTTGTAAGAATTATTGATCTCGAATATGATTTTTCTGTAATTGAGGTCTATGTAGAGGGATCGAATACATTTGAAGCGTATACACGCATACCTTTTAGCTTTACTTTTGGAGATGTATTCGGGGTGCTTGTAAATGGAAATCTTCATTGGATAGGAAATCATCGTTCTGGATCAGGGAGCCTTATACTTGCATTCCGTATTAGAGATGAATCATTTGCGGAGCTGCCACTGCCAGAAAATGTGAAAGATCTGTCGCGGGTTTCGATTGGTGTATTGGGTGGGGATCTTTGCTTAACGGACTATCGTCCTCATACGTTCAGTATTGATGTATGGGTATTGAAGGTAAGCGTACGTGGAGAAACCAGTTCTTGGAGTGTATCCCTAACGATTCACTTACCATTTACTACGGCATCGCTATCATTGGTCGGTGTGAAGCTGCTACATTCCTTCAAGAATGGCGAAATTTTGCTCAGGAGGGATGCGAATACCTTGCTACTATATCACCCGACGGACGTCGAGCCTAGAATTGTAAAGATCCGTGGCATTCCTGATGCGTAAGTCATTTTTGATCATGTTTTTGATGTTTCCTTATCTAGGCAAGATATCTATTACTCCAAACATATTTGATTACCATATTAAAGTGTTTGTGATTCCTTCCTGAATTAAAATGTGATTTATTCACATAAATACAATATTTGCTAATTAATTATTTATTTAATTATTTTGCGTAACTTAGGAAAGACTCCCAAAATTAGGAGAGTCTTGAAAAAGGAAAATAGCTTTGCGTAGCTCTCAAGTTACCTTTCACTATAAGTAAAGGGTCTGTGAGTGCTACACATTTGTCATCCCCTTTGGAAAATTGGTGTAAGCTCATAAAGTTGTTTTTCATGTCTTCTGTTCTTCGTGAACAAGAGTGAGATAAAAGTCTTTGTATTGGGGATCACAAAGCCGAGTTGAGTTTAATCTTCGTGATTGATTATACAAATTGTAACCTAGGTTTTTCACCTCTTGTCTATTATAAGGTTTTCTCTTCTGATATAAAACCATTCAAGAGTTTTTGATCATAACCCTAGGTTTTGATAGATTTCAGTTTCCGATCGTATACCAACACTTGCTAGTCGAAATCGGAAGCTAGAAAAAAAACTTCGATTAAGGTATCTCGTAAAAATACTTAAGAAGTTTTAAACAAGATATCTCTAGATTTATTCTAGTTGTTCTTGTTATAGAATTATTAGGGTTTTCTTAACTTGGAAATTGATCTTTGGAATCTCCCAAGTTTACTTACGAAAATCAGGTTCACGGACTCCTTGTGTGTACGCATATTGATTGTAAGTTAAAACCATAATCTACAAGTTTGTTTCGGTATCTCTACTTTTATCTGGTAGATGTTCGAAACAATCACAAGATTTCCAAAACCTTGATTTACATCTAAAGGGAAATCAAATCGGTGTTTTGTGAGAACAAAAGATCAAAAAATATCAACCGTGTTGTATCTTTTGAAGAGAACTTTGTTCTGCCAGAAGATTTTCGAGAATAACTTCTAAAGAGAATTTTTGTTCTGCTAGAAGATATACGAGAAGAATTCCTAAAGAGAATCGGTGTTCTGCTAGGAGTTCTATTAGTGCTGAAGCAGGTATTACACCTAGTCCGGATAGGTAGTAGGAAATTGGTGTAACATCTTATAATCAGTGTGTGTTTATTCTGGACTAGGTCCCGCGGTTTTTCTGTATTTGCGGTTTCCTCGTTAAAAAAGTTTCTGTTGTCTGAGTTATTTATTTTCCGCATTATATTTTATTTATATAATTGAAATAATACAGGTTGTACGTTAATCAATCATAGTTGTTAAATCCGACCCTGTTTGTTGGATAAGACTTGATTGATCTTGAACAATTGATTTTGTTATTTTCACATTGTTAGACCAGTCTGGACTAGCCATGTTTCAAGTGGACATTGTGTTGAAATATTCCTTTAGTGATTGTTGCATAAAGAGGTTTATACACGGTAGATATTGGATAGTTTGTGATTAACACAAAAGATTTTGTTTCAAGAGCTTCACACTAAAATCAGGTTTACGGACTTGTTTTTGTTTAACTTTGATTGTGTTGAAATAGAGATATAGCTCTTTGATATAATTTCCTATATATCGAGTCTGACTGAGTAGTTGATTCTCTTGAAAGTATATTGAAGTAAGTCCTCTTAGATTGCCAAACGAATTGTTGGGTGTGGTTGTTATACCCCCACTTTTTCACTTCCTGAACCTTCATGAGATCAGCTATGGTAGGTGGATCTTCTCTGATTTCTTCAAGGGCTCGTCCAATGAGAGGATTATTGCATGTACCGGTGTTGGTTTCAGCATGAACACCAGTATTGTTGGTTTGAGGGGTAGTATCAGTAGTGCCGCTGTTGGAAACGGGAAGAGTGACTGGAGTAACACCATTGTTGCTAATGTTAGCATTTTTTTGGTTAGAGGTAGGATTTGTAACTGATCCTGACCTAAGATCGACCATCTTTTTTGAATTGGGATTACAACCGAGAGATTTATCTCCCTCTGTGGTCGCCAATCTGTTGATGGGTGGAAACGATTTGCTGGTTTTTGAGAAAAAATGGAGAGACGAGTGGTCGGTAAAACTTTAGCAAACATATGCATTGCATGGTATTGCTTTGAGTTCGAGAGATCAATCTGTAAGAATTCGGCCTAACCAAGACAATAGTCGTTCCAGAGTCAATTCGGTCACAAAGAGGGATGAGGGTCGATCTGTAGGAGGGAAGCTGAGAAGTGTGTGTAAGATCAATATTGATCAAAGGATTGTGTATATGTTGGAGAGTTATGCAAGTTTTCTATGAACTATAGAGTTCTAAAAAATAATTCCTGATTGATTGAATTATGCAGTGTTCTTGTTCAGATGAGAATTTTTTTTCTTCAATCGTGGATTCAAAAACTTATTTATATTGCAAGAATAGTAGACACATTGATCCCATGTAAGTGTGACGGTTGCTGGAGTGAAAGAGTGGGAAATCGTGATTAAACCAGTTTCACGTGCGTGGGATAATTGGTTGATTGTCCATCAACTACTTTGCTAACTCCTTCAACTGCTTGCATGACTTACTCACATTTCTCACCATGGGTGTACACACGTGTTGCATGCCTCCAGATCAAAACCCTAGTGAATATATGATACAGGTGTATCCGTACTCCTTTAGGAAACTTAGTTTACCTCAAGCTAAGTTGAGGGAAAAATCCTATTCTAGACATGAATCCTTGTTTAGGCAGAATTCCTAGTTAGGGAAGAGTTTTGTTTTAGGCAATACTCTTAGTTTAGGAAATATATTCTTAATAGAAGTCCTTGGTCGGCTGAGTACGATGAAGGATATAAATAAAGGTCTTTGGATAATAGCTAAGGACACAGATACTAGGCACAAAAAACCTAGGAGAAGCTTGGAACAATACTTGTACAAGCTAGCAAACTGTTTAAGGTTGATCCACTGTTTGGAAAGATTGTGAGCGTAACAAAGAGAGAATTATAATTGTTTTCTTGTTCATAATCTAGAGAAGATATTTTCGTCGAATTACTACTTGTGTTTTGTTTCTAAGTTTCTCATCTATTATTATTCTGAATTCCGACTTTATAGTAATAGCTACCAAGGTACAGAGATCAATACGTATCAAGTTGGCATCACGAGCAAGGTTAGTTTGTAGGGTAAATCCCTGTGGTTTATGGTTTTCACTAGATCTCTCTACATAAATCTTGGTGAGGTACTCGAGAAGCTAGAAGACGTTAAGAAAACAAGGGGATCAAGGATGACAAAGTCAGATGATGATCCCAAGGAAGGCGAACCACAAACTATGGAAGAAAAGGTGGCTCGCTGCAAACAGACATGAAGTCAATTCAAGTTACCCTTCAGGAGATGAGTGAATGTATTCGTTCTCATACACCTAAGACGAAGACGAAGAAAAATATTACACCTTCACCTAAAGCTTCGGAAAAAGATGATTCTGAAGAAGACGATTCAGAAGAAGAAGAAGAAGAAGAGGAAAAATAGGAAGAAGAGGAAGAATATGAGGATGAGAAAAAGAAGAAAAGTGAGTTTCTTAAAAGTCCTACTTCAACTAAACCTCATGGTAAGAATCTGAAAATTGATTTTCGCGTTGATATTCCACTTTATGATGGAAGTGTCGATGTAGAAAAATTGAATGATTGGATTGAACGTCTAGAGACGTATTTTTCTTTCTTTGAATATGGTTCAAAAAAAAAGATTTATTTCTCGGTATTGAAGCTACAAAAGCATGCTCTAACCTGGTAGAAAGCTTATCAAAGACAAAACCTAGGTAAGGGAGCATTTTCGTGGAAAATATTCAAGGCATTCGTAAGGAAACAATTTTATCTGGTTGGATACCTTGAGGAGAGATGGTTCAAGTGGTACAAATTGAAGAAATCATACAACCAAAACGTACAAGAATATACTTCGGAATTTCAGAATCAAGCTATGGTTTTGGATTTAGACTTGGAAGATCGTGTTATCTATATGAAGTATATTTTCGGGTTCCATGAGTATATACGGAAGGAGTTGAAGATTTTTTCGGTGGATACTATCTCTGAAGCAAGTATAAAAGCTAATGCCATTGAAGGCAGGATCAAGAAATCTGATTCAAAGGGAAATACTAAGGTGAAAACTGTAGGTACCACTGTGAAAGGAGGTGAAAGGATCAAAGAAGAAGGGAAGTCTAATGACAAGGAAGGTTTGTCTTGCACCCATTGCAAGCAAACATGTCACGTTGTCGACAAGTGTTGGGTTAAGAACCCTCATCTAAAACCAAAAGGGTTGCAGAGGAAAGAATCCAAGAAGGTAGCACTAGTCACTCAAACTCTAAAAGAAGTTCATGGACTAACGGAACCCAATTCAAAGCTTTCTCTTATGACAGGGGAAAAAAAGACCTTCAAAACATGATCTTAGGGAGTGAATCTTCACAGTGAAGATGCAAGTCGAAACATCACTAGTTGATGCTGTTATTGACCCGGGAATTCAGAAGAATTTACTTTCGTATTCTTTGGTGCAGAATTTAGGATTGAAGACTAACAAACATCCAAAACCATACCCTTTAGGATGGCTTCAAAAGGAATGAGGCTTACAAGTTTCATAGCAGTGCACGTTCAAATTTTCTCTAGATGAGTCATATATTGATGAAGTTACATGCGATGTAGTTCCTTTGGATGTCTTCCAGGTAGTACTAGGTAGTCCTTACCTATGGGATAGAGATGCAACTCTACACATGAGGGAACAAAAGTATACCTTTACCAAAGATAGGGAAATTTTTGTGATTCGGGCTATAGATTATCCTCTTGAGGAAGCAAGCTTGATCACAGCCACTCAGGCTAAGCGGTTGGTGAATGCTAACACAAAGTTCATTCTCCTTGTAATCCGTTCTCTTTAAGAGGAGTCAAGTAGAGTATGTTTAGCAGCCTTGACTGCTCAACAAGAAGGCGACCTAGAAAGGTTGAAGTTGAAATACACGGATTTATTTTCTGATGTCACAGGGTTACCTCCAAAAATGAGTGTGGAGCATGAAATCATGTTGATCGGGGAGAGTTCTCTGCCTAATATAGGTCTTTATTGCACGACCATCGAGGAATCTAGTGAGATCAAGAAACAAGTCCAGGAAATCCTAAAATTAGGAATGATAGTGCCAATTGCTTCACCTTGTGGATCAGCGGTATTGTTGGTACCAAAGAAATATGGAGGCTGGCGTATGTGTATTGATTATAGAGCATTGAACAATTACTATCAAGAATCGTTATCCTCTACCTAGGATAGACGGCATGATGGATCAATTGGAAAAGCTCGAGTCTTTACAAAGTTGGATTTCAAATTCGGATACCACCAAATGAGAGTCTGAGAAGATGACACATGAAATATTGATTTCAAAACCAAACAAGGCTTGTTCGAATGGTTTGTGATGCCTTTTGGTTTGGGTAACGCTCCAGTGACGTTTATGCGTTTGATGAATGATTTGTTACGACCTTTTATAGAATATTTTGTGATTGTTTACTTGGATGATATCCTAACATGCAGCAGAACTTGGGAAGAACATCTCTTTCACGTTGAGAAGGTGTTTAAAGTGTTATATGAAGGCCAGCTGAAGTTGAACGTAAAGAAGTGTGAATTTGGGAAGGAGGAGTTGGTGTATCTCGGTTTCATTGTTGGTGGTGGACAACGGAAGATTGATCCAAGGAAGGCTGAAGTGATCACTAAGTGGCCTAGACCTAGTACCGTAACTTAAATCAGAAGTTTCTTAGGGGCTTGTACCTACTTGCGTAAGTTTATCCGGCATTTTTCAAATATTGAAGGACCATTGCATGGTTTGACGGGATCTAAGGAAAAGTTTGAATGGCAGCAAACCCATGAAGACGCTTTTCAGTTACTAAAAAGGAAGATTTCATAAGAACCAGTGTTGGCATTGCCTAACGTACAGCGTAATTTTGAAGTTGAGACCGACGCTTCTAACTATGCATTGGGAGGAGTGTTGTTACAAGATGGTAAACCAGTGGAGTACCATTCAGAATTGTTGTCAGGTGCTATTAAGAACTACGCACCTTATGACAAAGAATTTTATGCTTTATATCAATATATCAAGCATTGGCGAGTGTATCTCTTAGGTAAAGAAGTAGTAGTACATTTATATCACAAACCATTGGAGTATCTACACGCTCAGAAGAAACTACAACAAGCCCGACATATGAAGTGGATGTATTACTTGATGAGTTTCAACATTCTCATTAAGTACAAGAAGGGAGTAACAAACAAGTTGGCAGATATGTTGTCTCGTCCACCAGTCCGAGCATTAATGGTGTCCATGAGAATTCAACTGATTGTTCCTCAAGAGTATGCAGAGTCATACGCATCTAGCAAGGACTTCAAAAAGGTGTTAGAAGGTGTAAAGAGTGGTTTGAAAGGAGAGTTTGAACTTCGAGATGGATTGTTATACAAAGGACAGTTACTTTGCATACCATAAGATGGAGATCGTTCACAGTGGCTGAGAGAGGCACACACTTCCCGAGTTTCTAGACACTTTGGGATGAATAAAACTCTACGTAACCTCCGGCGCTATGTCTTTTGGCCAAAGATGCAAGATGATGTGGCTAAGCTAGTTAGAGGGTGTAAGTTGTGTAGCACATTTAAACCTTCCAACAGGAAACATGGGTTATATCTACATTACCAGTACCATCAAGACCTTGGGAGAGTATTTCTATGGATTTTCTTGGTGGGTTACCAAAGACCAAGTATGGTTATGATTACTTATTCGTTGTGGTCGACCGATTCAACAAGATGATTGCATTAATTCCATGTACAAAGACGGTAATGGGAGCCGGTGCAGCAAAGCTCTTTTTTGAGCATGTGTGGAAGCATTTTGGTTTACCTACTTCGATTATTTATGATAGGGATAGTCGATTCCTTAGTCATTTTTGGGATTCTTTATGGAAGATGATGGACACTAGGTTGAAGAAGAGTACAACTTTTCATCCACAAACAGACGGACAAACAGAAGTGGTCAACAGGACTATGGTTCACATGTTAAGGGGATATAATTCTAAGCATCCTAAAACTTGGGATGCGAGTTTACCATATCTACATTTTGATTTCAATAGAGCGGTTCATAGTTCTTCGAGAAAATCTCCTTTCGAGACATGATATGGTTACTTACCACCTAGCCCTTTCGACCTAGTATTTTCTGGTGACACCTCAATGGGGGGAAAGGAAGGAAGTGAACGACAAAAGGCACAAAAGTTCTTGGAGAAGATATTTCAGATTCATGCAACTGTTGAAGCACAATTAAAGAAGTCACAAGCCAGATACAAAGCAAAGCATGACAGACATCTTGTGCCTTGTAATTTCGGTGTTGGTGACTTGGTATGGTTAAAGTTAGGTAAGGAACGACTGAAGAGGGAAGGTAAGAAGTTGAAGCCATTGAGGTATGGACCGTTTCGTATTCTCGACCAGATTGGTGACAATGCCTTTCATCTAGATCTTCCACCTTATCTAGGAATGTACTCGGTTATAAATGCCGAATACTTGAAGTTGTTTGAACCACCATTACTTGATGATGACGGCGACGACAGTATGATCTTACCAAGAGTAGAAGACTTATGATTTGATAGAGAGGAACCTCTCAAGGAAGACTGCATATTGGAGCGAAGAGTGACTAAAACACAACAAGGAGAGAAAGAAGCTTTTCTAATTGGATGTAAAGGTCAAGTTCCTAGCAAGGCTAAGTGGTTTAACAAGGAAAAAGGGACTCTCGAGTTCCCTAACCTTCATTTTTAACTTTCACAGGAGTTCAAGTTCTTAAAAGGGGGACCCATGATACAGGTGTATCCGTACTCTTTTAGGGAACTTAGTTTACCTCAAGCTAAGTTAAGGGAAGAATCCTATTCTAGGCAGGAATCCTTGTTTAGGCAGAATTCCTAGTTAGGGAAGAGTTTTATTTTAGGCAATGCTCTTAGTTTAGAAAATAAATTCCTAATAGAAGTCCTTGGTTGGCTGAGTACAATGAAGGATATAAATAAAGGGCTTTGAAAACCTAGGACACAGATACTAGGCACAAAAAACCTAGGAGAATCTTGGAACAATACTTGTGCAAGCTAGCAAACAGTTTAAGGTTGATCTACTGTTTAGATAGATTGTGAGCGTCACAAAGAGATAATTGTAATTGTTTTTTTGTTCATAATCTAGAGAAGATATTTTCTTCGAATTACTACTTGTGTTCTGTTTCTAAGTTTCTCGTCTATTGTTATTCTGAATTCCGCCTTTATAGTAATAGCTACCAAGGTACAGAGATCAATACGTATCAATATCGCCCATGTGACATGATTGATGTCTCATGAATATGGAGTCTGCAAGGCAGACATGTATTTAATTGGTAAATTATTGACTTGACTGGACCATGAGTCTTATCCTTGATGAGTCGAGCATAATGAATGAATGTGGTATGCTTTGAGACTCATGCCTTGATGTACAGACGTTGAGTATTGATGAATGGTGATATATCATTTTACCAGTTGAGATAATAATGATATTTTGATGATTTTGATTGATGCACATCCGATGAGATTAATCGATCGTGGACCTATTCTGATATGTCGAGCATTCGATGGGAAATCAGATGTTATTGATTTATAGGTAGGTTATCTTGAATACTCATTCCCTATCCATTATATCATGAATTGCTGAATGACAAAGTAGGATTAAAATATTAGTGAAAATTAGATGATTGAACGTCCAATTGGATGGACGTCCAATGAAATATTGAATGATCGTCCAAGTTGATAGTCATCTAATGATGGTGTTCTCATACGTTTGAGCAATCAAAAATGTTGGTAGAAGGACCGAACATTAAAATATTAATTACTGGATCAATAAAAAAGTTTTCAACGTTTACCGAATTAGCGTAATTTCGAAACCATAATTTTAGAGAACCCTGGATCCTGAAGATGGAGAGTTGTCCAATGTGAGTCAAGAGATATCGACCAACCAATGTGCATGAGAGCCGGTAATTGGTGATGAATGAACGTCCGAGCGTGCGGAGGAATGTTCGTGAATGAGGATTCCAAAATTATGGAAAGATGTGAATTATTATTAAAATAATAATTGAGAGACGTGGGACCATCCGGTCATTATGGCCAAGAGACCTTCCAGGTCCGGTCATGGTGGTGCATGGGCCACCATGTACCTCACACATGCATTCCTGAGAATTTTAGATATTTTATTGCTCGTTTGAGCAAATTTTTATATTTTCAGAAGAGTTTGATCTTGACCGAAACTCTCAATTTTTCTTGAATGAGCAAGAAGGAATTTTTTCGTGCGACCAATATTTTAAGAATTTTGTTTCCTGTTAAGAAAAACCTTGTCAATTTATTGAGTTAGAATTTGGTATCAAGTATTTTGCTTAACGAAATTCGGTGCAATTGCGGTGTTTACATTGATTATATTTGTTTCAATTGCTTGTGGTTGAGAAAAACTATGACAAGTCAATTTATTTTGGTTTGCATCTTCTTCTTTTTTTGCTTAACAAAAATTATGGGGTCATTTGTTTAGCCCATTTGATTCCGGATAAGATAAACTAAGTTAATTATGATCTTAGTTAGACTTATCAAATATAGGATTCAGTTATTCAAGTCTAATCGAAATCCTTGACAAGACAAACTAGTTAACTAACCTAGTGTTTGTCTTGTCTAAAAGAAAGGTCTAAGTTATCTTATAGAATAAGCCTGATAAGAGAAATAAAGTTAATTCTGATCTCTATTTGTGTCTTGTCGAAACAAGCGATTGTACATACTGAAAACATTGGGGGTACCAAAATACACCACCAATATTTTGTAGGAAATATGTATGGACAAACTCAACATAACTCCGAGAGTTAAAACTCAATCAAGGAAAGTGTCTAGAGTTATATCTCTATCTCTCTTGCGATTAAAATGTTTAAAGAATTGGATCCATGAACCTAATCACAAAGAGAGTTCTTGGACGATACCAAAGACCAATGTCCAAGAATCAATCAAGTCGTATCCAACAAACTAGGTCGAACATATCTACTATGATTGATCAACGCACAACCTGTGGTATTTCAATTATAAAGATAAACATTATAATGCGGAAAAAAAATAACACAGACACCAGAAATTTTGTTAATGAGGAAATTGCAAATTCAGAAAAACCCTGGGACCTAGTCCAGATTGAACACCAAACTGTATTAATTAAGCCGCTATAGACACTAGCCTACTACAAATTAACTTTGTTCTGGAATGTAGTTGAGCCCGAACTCAGTCTCCCACTGATTCAGGTACAGTCGCGCTCCTTACGCCTCTTAAATCCCAGAATGACTCCGCGCAATTGATTCCCTTAGATGACGTCACACCAACTAAGAGTTGCTTAAACTCAATTGAAGACTTTAAACCAAATCTTCCTCCCACAGATTAAGCCTATATAATTGATTTCCTTATTACGATAGAAACATATGATCAAATAAAACGTAGGATCAAGGTGAGGGAAATCGATAACAATTTGACCGAAGTATAGCTATCCTAAAATCCGGACTTATGCAACCCGAAGTGCAGCCTAGATTATTATTCACCTCACAAGTATAAAACTTGTGGAACTACAAAGTTGAGACGAAGACAAATTTGTGATTTCTATCTATCTTGTTCAAGTGATAAATCAACAATTAAACAAGATCTGGATACTCAAGTTATCAAGATAAAAGATAACTGGACTTGGCTTCATGAATCCCAATGAAGTCTTTGATAGTCGCTAGACCCTAAAAGGATTTCTGGAGAGGACGATTCTAGATACAACTAGGACACACCAAAAAGTAGTGTCAGGATTCAGAGATCCCAGTTCTCAAGATTTCTCCTTATATAGACTTCAAAGCATAGGTTGATTTAGGTTTAATCTAAGATGAATTTAAAACTAAGCAAAAAATATTCATCGTAGATGAAAACTTTGAATCTTATTCACATAAACAAGATATACACTCTGGTTAGGTAAACGGTAACTGAACCGTGTACAAAGACTATGTTCAACATGGTTAGCCGAAACTAGCCGGTTTGAACTTAAAATCTTAACACTAATTTTCATGTACACAAAGACATTGATATTGAGTCACAATCATGTGATGGAATAAGCCTAGTGTTTTTACTGAATTGATCAATGCAAATCATCTCGTAGAAATAATTTAATTGCATTTGAACACAATCGACATAGTTTGTAAATGCACAAAGTACAAATACATGAGTCGTTCGTGAATCGGTTTAGTCATAGTACACCGACCGATTTGCAAACTTATGAGCAAAGCCGAGTTCCGGAGTTGACAAAACTTTTTCAGTTCACGTACCGGTTTGCAAACTTAGGTGCAAAACTGAGTTCCGGAGTTGACAGAACTTTTTCAGTTTGCTAACCGGTTTGGAAACCTTAAGACTTTACCGGTTCCGGAGTTCACAAAATCTTTTCATTTTGCGTGCCGGTTTGGGTACTAAACTGGTTCAGGAACATAGAACTTTATTGGTTCGCATACCGGTTTGGATACTTAAACCCAGTTCCCTTACCACAATTTCACAATGTTTGCATACGAACATGCATACCTATCCGGATCACGAAACAAACAGATTTTCCCATGATGTACATATGAATATGCGTATCACACAAATCTATAAGTCGATATATAGATACTTCTCTATGTGTACGAGTACATGTAATACGACTTCAGACATATAAAAGGTTTCTCAGTTTGTAAGATTGATAACATTGTCTTGTATTCCGAATACATATAGTAGTTGTATATTTTTCTGTAAATCAATTCGAAACATTCCTAAATAACATCAATGACACATATCACTGTTCCAAGCTATTTTCGAATGATAAACTTGAATCATGATGTTGGTTTCGAACAATGAATCGATCAAGTATGAACAAATGTTCATTAAGCTTAGTCATTATATTTCGAGAAATTCGTAAACTAAATAATTAGTTCTCGACTCGAAATTCTTGTCTATGCAAGCTAGTCTAATTAGTTATGCGACAAACGTCTCAAGGATATAAAAGTGAATATAACTTGAGAAATAAGTGGTTCAGTCTTCACTTACCATTTGTTGATGAAGTTCTCCAAAAGCTTCGGTTGATCTTAGCCTTCAAACGGTAGAACGCAAATGATGACTGGTTCGTTTATCAACTGACTTTATCCTAGATCGAGACTTAACTAATTGTAGACTAGAAATCAAGATATAGTTTTGACAACTAAATTTCACAACAAGCTTGAGATAGCAACACTTGTGAGTTCGACCGAGCAATGCTCTAACAGATACACAATCGGTTAGGTTAATAACTAAGTCATCTTAGTTGATTTGTCAGACTACGAGAAAATTGCTTTGGGAAATTGTTTCCTTGATAACATACTAAAGATAAATTACTTTTGTGGTTTCGGTTCTAGTATTGGTTATCTAAAATGGTATGTGAAAACTTTCATGCTTAATTCTTATAGTTTGTACAAGTCTTGTGGATTTGTAAGATCCTTTTGGTTTTCTCATACCTTTGTCATTTTTGTGAAAAAGGGAGAGAAATATATGGAGAAAACCAGTGATTTTTTATCATTAAGAAAGGACATATATGCTTAAACGTTATATCCAACGAAAGAGTAAAGCATAGACCAAGGGGGAGAAACATATCATCTTGTTGTGTAATATTTCATACTACAAAAGAGAATAACAAATGAAAATGCGGAGGGTCTAACAACCACACCCAACAATTCGTTAGGCAATATGAGAGGACTTACTCCAATACACTTTCTAGAGAATCAACTTGACAGTGAGACTCAATCTAGAATAAAGTATATCAAAGAGTTTAATATCTCTAACTCTTAATTCAATCCGCAATCAACAAATAGAAATATGCGATCCCGATTGAATATAAGAGAATTAATTGAATGGTACCAAAGACCAATGTTCAAGTGTCAGTCAATGTAAATCAACAATCAAAGGTTGGATATTCTGTGATATTTCAATCATATAACAAAATATAATGCAGAAAAGAAATAACACAAACACCAGAATTTTGTTAACGAGGAAACCGCAAATGCAGAAAAACCCCGGGACCTAGTCTAGATTGAACACCACACCGTATTAAGCCGCTACAGACACTAGCCTACTACCAATTAACTTTGGACTTGACATTAGTTGGACCCTAATCAATCTCACACTGATTCAAGGTACAATTGCGCTCCTTACGTCTCTGATCCCAGCAGGATACTATGCACTTGATTCCCTTAGCTGATCTCACCCACAACTAAGAGTTGCTACGACCCAAAGTCGAAGACTTGATAAACAAATATGTCTCACACAGAAAATTCTATAGGATTGAATAAATCTGTCTCCCACAGAAATACCCAATATTTTTTTTTCCGTCTTTTGATAAATCAAGGTGAACAGGAAATAATTGATAAACCGGACTTATATTCCCGAATGATGAGACGAAGGTGTTTGTGACTACTTTTCTATTTTGCCTATCGGAGATATAAATCTCAAGCCAATTTTACAATTGCACTCAATCACGATAGAAACAACAAGATCAGATCACGCAACTACAAAGAGAATAGTTCGGTCTGGCTTCACAATCCCAATGAAGTCTTCAATTCGTGAACCTACAGGGTCTCGACAAGAAACCTAAGGTTAAAGGAGAATCGACTCTAGTTATGCAACTAGTAACACACAGGAGCTGTGGGGATTAGGTTTCCCAGTTGGTAGAGTTCTCCTTTATATAGTTTTCAAATCAAGGTTTGCAATCCAAGTTTACCTTGGTAACAAAGCATTCAATATTCATCGTTAGATGAAAAATCTGATTCATCCAAGATAATATCTTTCAACCGTTAGATCGAACTTAGCTTGTTACACATAAATGAAATGTACCCTCATTTAGGTTTATCTAACCATACTCAAATGTGTACACCATGTTGGTTCAAAAATAGTTAACCGAGGTTAGCCATATGATTACTATCATATCAACCTTATTCATCTTAACCATAACTATTTCAAATGACTCGAATGAAACTAGTTAAAGAGTTCTTCAATTGCTATATACTCATGGATTTATATAACAACACAGTCGAAGCAAAATCGGTTTGATTCACTCGAATCAATACATGAACATTATATCCACGGTTTACAAAAATTGCATTCCTTATTGATAAATGTTTTAGGTTCATATACAACCGATTTTAGAAAGTAACCTACTTAAGTATGCGTACGGGTATGCGTACTTAAGTAACCGGATTTGAGTTTGTTTTAGTTTTAAAACTCAGCAGAAACTCACGGACGTGAAATTTTGCCAGTATGCGTATGGGTACGCGTACTTTAGGTAACTGGATGAGTTTGGTTTTGGTTTTCAAACTCAGCAGAAATTCACGGACGTGAACTTCCGCCAGTATGCGTACGGGTATGCATACTTACCTAGTCTCCTACAACTTTTTTGTATACACACAAGTATGCACACTTTAGGCTCCCGGTTTTGGACTTATACACTAATGTGCGAACACACTATGCTTATATCCAAAGATGGTTACAAGATTCTAAACTCTTTATTTCAATCATTGAAACATTCTTTTATAATGATAATAGTCGTTTTCACATACCATTAGCATCAAAGCAATTTTCAAGATATTGAAATAATCATTATCGAAACATTCCAAGTCTTACACCAAATGATTGTATCACACAAACCATGTAAGATGTTACTCGGCAATTTTCTCATGATATAGGATGAACTTGGTCGAAGCGAAAGCTTACCAACACATATTTAGAGAAATATGTAAGCGAGATACACTCAGCTCGAAATCTTAAATGTGTATAGAGAAAACTATATCGTAACACGACTTATGTATCAATATAGGAGATAGAGTAGAAATAGACTTTCCAAGTGATAGATGAGTTTAAGTCTCCACATACCTTTTATCGATGAAGTTCCACAAGTTCTCCTTGGTAGTTCTTCGTCTTCAAGTGATAAACGACGTGAAGTCTAAGCTCAACTACACAAACTATGTCCTAGTCCGAGACATCTATAAATAAGCTATAAATCAAGACTTATAGTTTTAATCACTAACATTGACAAACATGCTTGAGATAGCAACGCATGCGAGTTAGACCGAGCAGTGCTCTAACAATCTCCCCATTTGTCAATTTTAGTGACAAAACTATCAATACATATGGATTACAAAATAAATAAAAATTGTAGCTTGTCATCCAAATGCATGATGTCCTTGGCATCTTCAACGCGACTCGAAATCTTCATCACTTCCAAGTACTCATGATCCTAAAGGTTGTAAGT
This sequence comes from Papaver somniferum, assembly GCF_003573695.1. NCBI lineage: Eukaryota > Viridiplantae > Streptophyta > Magnoliopsida > Ranunculales > Papaveraceae > Papaver > Papaver somniferum. The sequence goes on along the minus strand of NW_020620825.1, from coordinate 15,646,974 downwards.
TCAGCATCATAGTTGTTGAAGATCCGTAACGATAAAATGAGAAAACAAAGTGCTCTCAATCATTTTTATACAGTGTGATAGTATTATTACACAACATCAAAGTTCAATTGTATCACAACTTTGACAACAATACTATAGTGATATGTATCACTCCCCCTTAGTCAATACTTCATCTCGACATGAAAATCACTCCCCCTTACATAATGATCCGTAAACCATATGTATTTGTAGTATCACCGTGCACATTAATTCTCCTCCTTTTTGTCAATATAAATTGGCAAAGGTACGAAAACTAGTGGGATCCTCATGAAATTTTCATAGAGAGACTTCATGACCAAAAGAGAATACCATATCATCTTATTTAGATGCCATCATAAAGCCAAATATAAATGCATTCATCAAG